>NC_056737.1:1635047004-1635069504 GCF_019279795.1 Protopterus annectens
CAAATGATAAAAAATAGGATAAATGACTGGACGATATATAGATGCATTTAGACACACACAATAAAATGACATCACAGCCAATACTTTGCAAAACCTCTAAGCTTAGTATAGTCAGTTGCATCCAGATCTATCCCTTCCTAACTCCGTTATCCTCGTCCCTGACAGCACCTAGCAAACTATGAGTGTCTAACAATTCTTAAGGCAGACAATAAAACAACCAGAAAAAGGGATGTTTCTTTTAAGTTTGACTTAACTTCTACATACTTAAAATTTTGTCTGTCTCTGAATCAATGATATAGCCAAGCAAACCTCAGACAAATGATGTTTCTTCAGTATATCATTTACAAATGTGATATGCAACTTGGTGAAGTCATTGATTCAATTACATTAGCCCATCTGAAACCTCACCATTTGTTATTATACTAAACTGAGGAAAAAATTAAAGAAATGTTTACTAATGGCATCTAGCTCTATCCTGGGTATACTGCCAACCTACTAGATAAATACAGTTTAATGGATGATGACGGTGTCATTGATGAACCATTCCCCAGAACAGCATTAGTACTAACTGGAAATCTAATGTTAGCTGGACTGTTATGCAATAGATCCATCTAATTAATTATATTTTCAGTGAAATGAACCAGTAACACAAACAGACACTGCAACATGTAATGGCAGTATTCCTGAGTGGGCTCTCTGTGACACCACATGGAAAATAATTTTCAGTAGTACCAATGCACACTCCATGAGTTATCACAAGCCATATTTTAACATCCTATTCATGTCTATGCTGACAGATATCCACACTACTAGGTAATTAAAAAAGTTTAGGATTTAACCATACCCAATGTTTCATATATTATTAATAATTGCTTAGTTGGATTTAATGACACAGAAAAGATAGATGTCAGGTGTACCTTTTTAAATGTAGTATGTGATTAAAAAAAGATCATAGGAGTCAAAAGGCACCTGAGTCACAAGGTATCGCCCACCTTGCCGGTATCTACCCTAAGGTCTTACCTCCCTTTTCAATGAGGGACAGAACAGTTATATCAGGGATGGATTTATGAATACTCATCCAGTAGTCCAGTTACTTTTAAAGGTAGATAATATAACATGCTGCTTAATCTGGAGAGGAAGCTTGTCCCAGAGAAGGGGTGGGCACTGCATGACAAAACTATCTCTCCACCTCACTTTATTTATTTTTTGGTGTAGATTTAGGTCTTTAGCTCTCGTGTTAGTAGGGCTGTTTGAGTTTTGGAGGTAAATAATAATAATTCATCAATTCAATAAAATAATCATAATGACATAATTTCCTTCTGGTTTCTTGTCTTCTTGCTTGGGGTTAAATGAGAAGGTACCCCTTAAACCAGTATTACAAAATAGAAGACTGAAATCCATTAAATAAATGATTATTCCCTTCTGTATTTATTTGTACAATTCCTATACACCTGTATATATAAGTAGTTATTAGATGGTGTGTGTCTTTATTGGAGAGACTTAGTTCATAAAAAATTTTTAAACTTTTATACATTTCATTACATACATATTTATTATTTGCTTTTAGGACTAATTATCTATGTATAAAATATTACAGATGATAGTTTTAGTTATATATACAGTCTGAATTACGCTGGTCAAAGGGGAAAAACTTTTAAAATTTGTATTAGATGTAACATAGTTTTATATTTGTATAGTGCTAAGGAAATGATGTCATTATGATTATTTTATTGAATTAATGAATTATTCATGAGGAGACCTATTAAAGAGAGATTGGGTCCCTAGATTCATTTGTAATTGTTTGGTTTGATGAAGCTGTAATGATGAAAGCACTTACCAAGTTTTATTAATAAAAGTGTTTGAATTGCACTATGCTGTATCTGGCAGTACTGTGTTCGTTTAGAGGACTCCCTCAGCTTTGAAGAAATTGTTCAAGCAGCTATGTTTGTTTCCAGTCGATGTTCTACATTTATTATTTTATTTTCATTTTTTACACCACGGGAATGTTTACTCTGTGGAGGTGCTTCTTTGTATTATTAGTTTTAAATAGGGGTAAGATGAAATCTGCTTCACATAAGTGGAGAACCTGTTCCAGAGTATGGGGATCTTCTGAGACACACATCTGTCTCACCAACATGTCCTATTTATGTTGCAAGCAAAATTTAAATTCTTGGATCTACTGGTTCTGATGATGTTTGTTTTGTGGATGTACAAAAGGTCCATCAGAGGTGGATTCAAGAATGCCTTGTATGCTAGGCATGGACTGCCTCTCAGTAACCTGTAGGAGACTGAGTACAGAGATAGAGCTTTAAGGTGATCCATACAGGGCAATGTGTTTATACCCTGGATTCTCCTGGTAATGAACTTTGGTGAGCATTCCAACTGTTGCATATGTCTGGTCAGGTACATGCTAAAGGGGGCATTATGCTCGATGATGGATCTGATAACAGCCAAATAGAGTGGCACTATGAGTTCCTCAGTCATGGAAGCCATTTGCTTACTTATTGGTTGGCTGACATAAAATTATTTTCTTGCTACCTTGGTCACATGACTGTCAAAGTCGGGTTGCCACCTACAAATGTTCCTAGATCCTTAACTATCAGGTCAATTCTTAGGAGTGTCTTATCAATGGAGTATTTAGCCTGGGTGGCCATTTTCCAAAAAGGCACTGTAATGCATTTCTTAGCACTGAGTTTTAACCCATGACATTAACACCAGTCATGTATCTGTGTTAGACCTTCTTGTAAGATGTTTGTGTCATGGGGAATCTATGATAGCTCCCAATTTGCAGTCATCTGACATAAGCCTTTATCTCCGAGAAGTAGATGCCAAATTGGAGTTGTCTCAGCATGGAGATCTGAGGTACCCCACTGGTGACCAGTCTCTTAGTGGAAGTGAGATTACCAATCCTGACTTTGTGGGTCATGTGTGTGACACATGGCAATCCAGACAGTTATGCTGGGGTTTATGCCCAGGTTTGTGAGTTTGTTAACTACTTAAGTGGAGTATTGTAGCAAAAGTTTATCCAGGTCCATGTAGGTATTATGTGCAATTTTTACCAATCTATTGCCTCAGTGACCTTTCTCAAAGAGGTCCATTATTTTTAGTCGGCATGACCGTCCTTTGATAGAGCTAAACTGGGTTGTAGCCAGTGTCTGAATGTTGCCTGTGTTTTTTGTTGATCATTTCCATAAGATTTTATTCCGTGGCTTTGCATATTAGACTTGTCAGACTAATGGATCTGTAGTTTTCCTGGGTCAATAGATGGAACACCCTTGTGAAGCAGGATAACCTTTACAGTCCTCCATTCTTATGGCAGAAAACATGTTTTGAAGTTATAATTGAAAAGTGACTCAAATTGTCCTGATAGGTCATGTTTCAAGCAATTTAGGAAGCATCCTGGGATACTGTCAGGGCCACCTGAAACTGAGTTTTTGGCTTTAGTAAAAAACACCAAAACCTACTCTCTGCTAATAGTTGGAGTGGGGTTTATGCTAGTAGGTATTTCATTGGGGGAGGTGTGGGGAGTGCAGATGGTGAAGTTTGACCTGAATTTGTCAGTCAGCAGATTGCCTATGCTGCTGTGCTCAGTGGAGGTGGCACCATTGACTGCCAGTTCGGCAAACTGCTGTTTGCTGCCTTTGAGGGTACAGACATAGCTGTAGAAGGTCTTGCAGTTGTCTTTAGCCTGAGGCTGTCTTGACCTCAAAATTGGCCTTCTTGGACTTAATTAGTGATCATAGTTTCTGCTTTTGTTTAATTAGTAGTATTATAGGAGTTAATCATCCTGGTTTTAGCCATGACTTTTTTCTTTTTGTTATATACTATATTAAGGTTAGGATTCCACTAGTGTGGTTTGTTTTTAGAGTTTGTTTTGAGCTTACTTCTAGTAGGTACTCGGCCTCTGTAAAGCCATTTAGGTGTTTGCACAAGGTCTCTGTGAACAATTCTGCATAGGTTCCTGTGAACTCAGGGTTAGAAGAGGCATTGAATTTTGACAAACCAACCCTTAATATGATGTATTTTGCTTTGGAATAGTGGCTAACTGCTATAGTGTTTGCTGAGGTTAATGAGTTGATTTTTTATTTTGAAGGAGACAGGTTTGTGGTGTATCCTCACCAGTGAGGAAGTGACACTTGGGGGTATGCAGTGCTCTACCATACTGGTGAGTATCAGGTGCAGTTTGTTGGACCCTCTGGGGGGAGTCACACATTCTATTCAAGAGTATTTATGTTAATAAAATCCAGGAATCATTGTGCCTGTGAGTATGAGGTAGTGTATGTTTCACAGTCTAAAGAAGGGTAGTTTATTCCATGAGTACACTATTTGGTTTAATGGTGAGTGTCTCCAGTATGCCTTAGTATGAGCAATGAGATTGTTGGAGCATACAGGGTGACCTGTACCTTGCTAGGATGTAGTATGGGGCTTTGTCCATTGCAATTTGCATGTAGATGTAGATAAACTCCAGGGAATAATCCTGTTTAGCCAGCCTAGAGGCATACTTGTTGCTAATGTAGATCAAAATTCCTCCACCTTTTGTCCCTGCTTGTGTAGCTGATGGTCTAAGTGTGTGGAAGGCACTGACGCCTTGCCCTGCAAGAGTACTTTTTGCAGATTTAAACCATGCCTCAGTAATGGCACAGATATCTATATTCTTCAGAGTGAGGAGAACTTGTAGGGTGTGGAGGTATTTGTTTAGGCTCCTAGTATGCAGCAGTAACATCTTTAGGTTTCTTTGGGTTTTACTTACTATGTTGGTAGGTTTGTTAATTTGGTATTGCCTAAAAGAGGTACGAAGGGAGTAGATAAAGTTTTACTCAATATGCTGAAGCCTGGGGAAGAGGTGCAGATGATCTTTTGCAAAGCTATATGGTTTGTTAACCATGTTCTCCCATTCTAGCAAATATTGAATCCCACTAGAAAGACACCAGAAACTAAGCCAGTTATTGAAGTCAATCATCTTTTGTTTGTACTGTGGCATCATTGTTTGTAAAAGTAGAATGTTGCTCAATGCAAGGTGCATACTTGCCTGAGATACATATTCAGAGAAATCAGTAATGTGTCTCTTCATTTGCTCCAGGGAGGTACGTCTCAGGTCATTAATGCCCACATGGACAATGATAGAATCATACTGGCACCTGTGGTGTAGTGATTTGATTGCATAAGTAACTTGGAGGATCCTGGTTCCAGATAAGCAACTAATAATTATTTTCTCCTTGTTCGTTCTGGTGAGTAGGACAGTTATGTTTCATGCTATTGAGTCCCTTGTGACAACGGTCTTGGGTAATGTGTTTGTTTGCTTGCCTTTTGGACTTTGCTGTTTAGGCTCCACAGGATGTAGGTGTATGCATGGCGTTTGCAGCTGCTTTTGGTGACTGCTGCAGAGATTGCTCAGGATAGGTGTTGCCGTTTAGAGCTTAGGAAGTATTTGAGGTTTAGGAAGGTTGCTTTTTAGTGTTACAGCATACAATGGTATGTATGACCAGTGGGCACTATGTGTGATGGATATAGTGTGTTTGTTCTTGACAGCTTTGTTTACATGCATGATTTTTGCCTCTACTTAAATTGTGTTTGTTCTTGACAGCTTTGTTTACATGCATGATTTTCGCCTCTACTTAAATTGTGTATGTACATTTCTCAGATATGGCGTCTGTTTCTTTAAGGATTAATGGTTGCCTGCAAACATGAGACAATGGCTACATTGTCTCTGGATACCCATATCTACCAAGATGACTATAGAGGTATTTAGAAATTACATATCCATGTTGTCCAGACCTCTATTTGGGAAAATTAGGCTATGGCCTGGATTATACAGAGGTCTCCTTGGGTGGCCTCAGAGGTTTGGCACTAGACTAGGTTAGATTGTGCTAAGAGATGATAGCAGTGCTGTTTACAACACAAACTAGCTGCTCTAAGCTTGTCTCCATGCAATGTTTTTTTTAACCATACTGTGTTACAGGTTTCAATTCTAAGGGTAGTTTTGTTACTAAAATGTACGCAAGACTGGCTTGCTGGGTTGACACTTAGTATAATGGATATATGGAAAATGAGTGGGAAAAGTACTTAAGTTGCTTACACAATGGACAATAACTATGAAATATGAGAGGGAAAGACTTTGGAAGTGAAGTTATCATAAAGGACAGAAGCCAGAGACACAACCTTTTAAAATCACAAGAGAACAGTAGGAAGGTTGGGGGAAATTCAAGCAGCAAGAAGTAGGCTTCCTAGGGAGAGATCCAATCAAATAAAGCTAGTATTGGAGCTCAAGTACTATGATTAGAATTTTACAAACTTTAGCATAATATTTCAGTGGTGGCTGTAGCACACACAGAGAGCAGAGGAAAAACAGTAGCAAAGTAAACAGAAAGGCACTGAAATGCAACTTTCCACACCATTGGAACATGGAGAAGCAAATGAGTAGTCTGAGGAATGCGAGTTGACCACTACATGCTCATTCACCAGTCACTAAGACACTGTCTGAGCCTGCAGTGATAACGAGGGCTCCTCATTATGTTTTTTCTTCTTTTCAGGTAGAGCCAGACAAGAGCGAGCAGGACAGGAGTAAATGTCATGCTGCAGCCTAGGAAGAGGTCCGAATGCCTATAAGATGGACCAAGTTGGTCAGAAGGTAAATTGTCACAGAAGTGTTCACAAGCAGCAAACACACACTTATGTGTACTGCACAATCCTATATCTGTAAAATTAAAAGCAGAATACAGAATGTCTGTCAGAAATGAAGCACTTGACCACAATGCACATTGACAGAAAAAATAGCAGGCAAGTTATCGCAAGGTATATACAAGCACTAAAAACATGTAAAAAGCATTTTTCCCCATTTAAAAATGCTTTTTGAACCTTAAATTCACATAGAAATTGTTCAAGAGATTACATAGACATTGCAATTACCACAAAAAAAGCTCCCAAATAAAAAAAAAAATAAATAAATAAGCACTAAGCTAAGAATGGCAGTCCCTGACAGGAAGCTTCCAATATTGAGAAGAAAAACAATTACCAAGGTTCTTAAATGGAAAATTGTATGTAACACACCAATGTGGTACTCTTGCAGGCATAATGGTAACTTAAAATATCAAATAAAACCAACTCAGATAAAACATAAAAAATGTACTAAGGTGACCACTTTCACAGTAAAATACTGCTTCATCAGACCTGATCTGGGTCTGATGAAGCAGTGTTTTACCATGAAAGTGCTCACCTTTAATACATCTTTTAATGTTTTATCTGAGTTGGTTTTATTTGATACCTACTAACAGAATCCTGCTATAACCAATTTGCATCTAATACTTACCCACAGAATATTACTTTACTCAATCATCATCATCATCAGCAGCAGCAGTACCCTTTTTCTCATTTTTCTACATGGGTCCGGGGTATCGTGTTAACTGTTGCCAACTCTCTGGTTTCAGTGGCACTCTCCTACCTTCTTCAACACTCATGTCTGACTGTTGCAGATCTTCTTTCAGAAAATTCATTCAACTTGTTGCTGGACATCCTCGCTTCAATATTATTCCAGTATTACTCAATATGTGTCTGAAACAATTCCACTTAATGTAACCTTAAGGGATGCATCTAACTGGTTCCTTGAACATAAATTGCCAAGGAAAAAATATTAAACAGAAATATTGTCTCTCAACCTAACAAATACTTTCAGCAGCAACTGGATATGACCCAAACACTGGTGAATGTACTCTAATAGACCCCATGATTACAAATATTCTTCAAAGACTTCACAAATGCATGCATACTCTAAAAATATAGTTGGTAGCAGCTAATGGTCAATTGTAGGGAGGAAAAAAAAAAAATATTCCCAATTAATCTAACAAACACTCTAAGTAACCATTTTCCAGTAATATCTGTCTGTACTTGTACTTTTAATCCCATACATCTCTACACATTCTAAAACACACAAGACATATATCTGAATCAATTGATCCTACCCACCTAACAAAATATATCAGTGATAAATAACTCCACAATATCCACAGAGCAATTCACACTATCTGTTCTATCACATTTATTTAACTTACTATCAATTATATAAGACAGACTATTCCCACTGACATGCAGAAGAAGCTTCCTAGGGCACAAACCTCCCTAGTAAATTCATGAACTTAAATCTCAGCAAAAGGAATGGGATTAAGCTTGTCACAAATGGAAAAATACATTTTACAAGTGTCTTAAACTGAATGAGACATATACATATTTGATACTAATGCTTTACTCACAAGTATTATTTAGTCACCCCCCCCAAAAAAAAAAATGAATTTCATAACAAATTCCTAAGGAAAAATTTCCAATCTCAAGCACAGCTCAACTTACATCACAATGACCATTAACTCCATTTTACAATGCACAATAAATAAGTGTAACTACCAATAGACAATATTTAATTTTACTTCATCCCCTTTAGATCACCTACTATGTCCTAAATTCCTTAAATAAGGTAGATCACTTGTTAGCTAAACACTTAGCTCAGTTTTTGGTTTTTCCATTTCTATAGGAATTGTACCATACAGCTTCAAATATGCACAGATTAAATCAATAAAAAAATAACTATCTCAAGAAATGCATCACACTACAGACCAAGTGTGAATATTTGTCCATTAGTTAAAAGCCTAGAAAAATAAATTATACTCAAATAATTGAATACATGAATACATATGATCCTCTATCAATCAGCATGGGCTCCATTTAAAATAGAGTAAAACAGCAAACCTGTCTTGTTTAGACAATGTTCTCATAAAACAGAAAAAAAAAAGCTAACTCCCTAGCCCGATGTAGTGCTTTAAAAAGAGCATTTGAACTATTTATCATGATTGGTTGATTGTTTTGTGACCAGTACTCCCAAGTGTGATCATACAATATTATAAATGCTTGACCACAGTCACACACAGAAATATAACTAGAAATGCATTTTGTATGGGTTCTCCCTACATCCCCCGACATGCATGTCTGTACCCGTATACCCCTGCTGCTTATAAATATCAACTCTAAGACTGCTGCATCTCATTAAAAGGAAGCATATCTGAGTGAATGCAATTACAATATTCTGATACAACACCTGTATTTTGCACATTAGGGATTGTGGATCACAAGTGTGTCACAAACAAGCCTGGAATATATATCTGAGAAATGTAACAATAAGTTCACCATTCAAGTATCATCTGTGATTTCTCAATTAATGTCACAAATTGGTTTACAAATTATGGAAACAAAAGAATCCTCTTAGTATTTTAGGTAATGAAAAAATCTAGCATAAGTGCTTTTGTGTATGGGATATCATAACGATGTATATTAGGTACTCCGTTATTTGCATTATTTATCAGTGATTTGTCTAACGATCATCTTAACCTGAACATAACTTTCTATGAGGAAGATATTGTAGTAGTGAATCCAAAAATGCAACTAAAAGTTGCATGCCTCCCTTCAACATGTTTTAAGCCACTACAGATCTGGTTTATCTAAAATAAACTAGTACTTAAGAACATTAATTCCACTATCATGATATTGGGAACCCCTGTATCTAAAAAGTAACTCTAGCATATTCATTAATACCCATGTGTCAATTCCATTTCAACTGTAAATGTTCAAAATTACTTAAGCACAGGGACTGATTCACATTTCAGCATTCAGTATCACACTGAAACCATACTACAGGGAATTCTAAATAAGCAAGATATTGTACAAAGTATCAGACTAGTTAACTATTGAAGCTAGAAGACCTATAGTCCTGAATGTACTTCTTCCACATTTAGAGTATGCCTTACTAACCGTTTCCCTAAATGCAGCCTATGATATATCACTTCTTAAATTCACAGAAAACAAAACATTCAGGATCATTGCCCCTGCCAGAGAACTCTTCTGTGCCTCAACATTTAAATTTAAATGGATTCCAATAGTTTCCTGCTTTTTTCAGAATCTATCAATGCTGGATCCATTAATAGCTATTTTATTTGGCTGTTTGTTTCTTTCGTTATTCTCCAGAACTGAACACTGATCAAACTAGTCCATTCCCAGTTAATTTATAGTGGTATCTATGTTATATCCTATACGTTAAAAAGAAGAAACAAAACTCAGTGTGGAACAGATATGACACCATTCTTTGTAGGTTACTGCTTTCATTCCAAAATCAGAAACAACTATTCATATTTTCGGAATGTTCAGACTGAAAGTGGTAAGCTTTAAGCAAAGCATTTGCAGAATTGTTCTTTGCTTGTTTTTTAATTTACTTGCAACTTTTATATTATTACATGATGCTTTTCTCCCCCTTTAAAAGAAAAAAGAAAATACTGTGGAACAATCTGCTGAGTTTTGGTTTTAAAAGAAAACAGTTTTATCGTATTTTTAAAATGAAAGCAGCAATCTGTAAATAAATGATTGTCCTTCACAAACTGAATAGCACTGGGTAATGCATACTAGAAAAGCTCACCTAAAAAGAATCCAGGTTAGGGACTACTGATCAGTGACCTGAACAAGTCCTGCAAAGGTCTGATATAAAAAAAAAAGTATATATATATATATATATATATATATATATATATATATATATATATATATATATATAGATATACCACTATAACATTGGCAGAAGAAAGACATTTTTGCCATACTACACATTTTTAAACAGCCAAAGGACATGGGAAGAGGCAATGCATTTGTGATATCACTTAGCGGGTGGCTCCTTGCATGTTTAGCAGTTAAATGCAAACATTGCCATGGTGATGTAAGATTGGGCATAGGAACTTGAGATAAAACTGTAGCTTATTAGTAGCCATTCTGACATCAGATTGTGGGAGCAAGATTTTTTTTTGTCAGTCAAAGTTTTACAGTATGGCAGCAAACTGTCCGACTTGAGAAAATCAGTCAGATCAACTGCATTTAAGCGTTCCATTGCTTGTTTATTAGAAATGGAAAATAAGGAAGAAAGGTACACAAATACTAATTAATTCAGATTATCATCGCATTGGTTTCTTTAATCAGGTAAATGATGATCAGAATATAAGCAAAACTAGAATATAAACAACTGTAAAAGTACTGAAGCACAAATCCTTGTGCAGAATTTATAATGCTGCCACTACTGCAGTTCCAATACAGACTAAGGCACCTGACTATTCAGAAATGTACCAGCATCTTCTTTGTGGAAATAATATAATAAATGACTAAATGAGGCTCAAATCTGGCAGTAGTTCACAGTTCTGTCATAACTGTCAATGAAACTACAAGATTACAAGTAATTCTACTTATGGAGATAGAAGTGCAGTATAATGTATAAATGATGCTAAATTCTTGCAGTAATACACACTCTTTCCACAACTGCAAATGAAGCTACAAGACTAAGGCCCCCAAACAAAGTAAAAAAATAATGCAAACAGATAATATTTTGGCTAAAACATGAAAAAAAGCAGAAAAGTGAAAAAAGAGATATCACCATACAGGTCACTATAAGTGCAACTTAAAATATTTAAGAAGAAATTAAATAAAAAATAATTTCTTCCATTTTGATGAAAAGCTTGTTTCTCACTCTTCAGGGCTTTCCACATCTCTCAAAGTCTTTAATAAAATATCCTGGGTGGGTGTAGCACTGTCATAAATATAGCAGACTTAATGGGGACAGATGCAATCAGAGAAAGCCAATATTTCAGCTGTAGTACTTCAAGACTGATCTAGAGTTCAATGACTCCATGCAACTTAGAATTTCAAGAACTTTAACTTAATGTCTCAGTGGAAGCTGGAACAGACACAAAAAGCTGGAGATGATCAGTAACAGTGCAAACAGAATGATGGATACATGCAATTTAAAGAAGGTAAATGATAAGCAGAATATAAGACTCTAGTAGCAAGACTGGAATATAAACAGCTGTAAATGTACTGAAGCACAAATCTTGGAGCAGAATTCACAATACTATCACAACTGCAATAGCACCACAGACTAAGGCAAGATACTATGAAGAAATTTACCAATAATGAGGTTTATGAGTAAAATGCTGTAATAAAAGACTAAATGAGGCTCATATCTGGTAGTAGTTCATACTTCTGCCACAAGTGTAAATGAAGCTACAAGATTAAGGTCCCAGAACAAATTAAAAAATTGCAAACAGATAACTGTTGGAGTTCCTGTATTTCAGAGGTGAACTTGACAATGTGTTCCATGTTATAGTTACCTACAAACTTTGTTAACCAGTGATGCTCATTTGATATATGGATTTCTGATAAGTAGATACTAAATAGCAGAGGTCCCAGCATAGATTCCTGTGGAGCTATATGGGTCACTGTCATGTTCTTGGAGAATGGACCTCCTGCTTTTATTGTATGAGTCCTGTCCCTATGTCAGTTGGATAATAACCTAACCATGCATGGATCTGTTTGGAACTCATTTAGCTTGTTTATTATATTTGCATGTGGTATGATATCGAATGGCTTATTGAAGTCAAGGTACAATGTTGGGCAGTTTGCCTGCAGTCTACAACCTGACTATCCCTCTCAAAGAAGTTTACTAGATTTATCAGACAAGATCTATGCCTCACAAAACCAAACTATGAGGAGTGAAGTCTGATAAAATTTTTGATATTATAGTTAATTAGGTCACATATGGAGTATTTCATGGCTTTCCACACACGACTAATTAGAGTGATAGGTCTGTAATTCCTGTGGTTAGTGGCAGGACCTTCCTTGTAGAGTGGAATCACAACAGCTGTGTGCCACACCTGTGGGACAAAGCCCATTGCTAGGCTCGGGGTAAAGAGATTGAAAAGTGGGTGTGCCAGACCTTGTTTAATGTTATTAAGTAGGCAACTGCGTATGTTGTCAGGCTACATAGATGAGGTGTTTTTCTTTTTGCAGAGTGCTTTCAGTGTATCCTCTTTTATAATGGTTGTTGACTTGATTACATTTAGGATAAGCAGACCTGGAATAGATGTCTCTGGGATAAAGTTGACACTACATTTATTCACAAGTATGTTAACAAAATCCATGGTATTTGAGCTGGAAGAATTGCAGATGTATCTGTGATACAAATATTTGTCAGAAATCAGAAATTAGAAATCCATAATTTACAAACATGGAATCTACTTAACCATAATAGGAACATATTTCAACTATACACTAGGGAAAACTATTTCTCTTGACTAGTCTATATAAAGTCTTTGAAATATAATTGTGTTACATATAAACATTTGCAAGAGTTAGCATAATTTTTGTTTAGTTTGTTTTAAAATATATGCAATGATTTTAGAGCTAATTTTTGGAGGCCAAAATAGACTATTTTCAAATTTATTTTCAAGACATCCTTATGATTTCCTACTACAAACTTTTCAGTCATTAAAAGTTCCATTTATAAAATGGAAAATCAGAATGTAAATAGAGATAAGAAACAGATTACAGCCCCAAGCCCAGATGGATATAACTGCTGATTTTTATAAGACTTTCATTAAATAATACAGAATAAAATAAAATAAAATGACCAGAGTTCTGTACTGGGGCATCTCCTATATGGCATCCTCTTCTCTGAAGTAAAAGTTAAGTTAAGTTTGCTGATGACTGTAATTGAGGAGCATTCACTGACTTCCCAAATGACTTAGCCATCCTGCATCAAGGTTTGTCCCAAATAATAACATGCCAAAATCATGGTCTGAAACTAAATGCCTAATAATGCATTATCATATTCTTTAGAAAGTCATCTACCCTGTGGAACTACTGCATTGACAATCCAGTAGAGAGTTGATTATCCAAACATTGATTATCGGAAACGTCAATTATCTGAACCCAGCTTTCCAAAGTTTTTGGGTAGGAAAAATCATAAAGTCTGAATATGTAAACGTTATACGTATTAGCTTGTGCATGGTTTCTGAATTTCTATCCTGCTTTTGTATGAAAAATATTCTTTATTGCCCACCGGACTTACTGAATGGGTGAAAAGTGTATTCCCTGAGTGCTAAAAAAACAAGATTTTAAAGTTTTTTATCGGGTTCAATGTATGTTTGATTATCTGAACAGTTTGATTATCCAAACTACCCTTGTTCCCAATTACTTCAGATAATTGACTCTCTACTGTACACCCTTAAGAGCTGACCCAGTCGTTTGGAATTTCAGATTTGGGAACTTATGTGTACAGTGACCCTACTTTCTACCAATATATGTCCATTGTCATAAGTAAGGATTATGTCTAGATCTAAGGATGTCATTGTCCCCATTTACTCATCCCTCATTTGTCTAATTATTTAGAGTAATTTCCCCTTTGGCATGTATCTGTTGAGACACATGCAACAAATGGAACATCCACAGAGATACCTTACTAAAAGGATTTAGAGGTGTAAACAATATGAGCTACATGTACTGACTCAAATCCCTGTTACTACACTCAGTATCCTAGAGACTGTTAAGAGCTGACATGTATCTGGTATACAAGGCATCCTCTTACCCAGTTCCATTGGATTTACTGCATATCAGCAAATCAAATGGCATCAGAAATGGTCAGTCTAAGGATCTAAATCTCTTCTGCTGCATCAAAAGAATGGTTAGAAGTGGCCAGTGTATCTCACAGATGATACTGCTGCTCCAGAATAGACTCCCCATCCATGTAAAACAAAGTTTATCCTTAATCATATTCTAAAACAAATTGTACATATGGATGGGAAACAGAAAATTTACCCCAGGACTATCCCATGCATGTGACTTCTCAGATTATCTTTAGTATGATGTGGTATGATCTCAGTTATTTTCAGTAGGGGTAATATATAATTATTATATTATTTACCCCAGGACTATCCCATGCATGTGACTTCTCAGATTATCTTTAGTATGATGTGGTATGATCTCAGTTATTTTCAGTAGGGGTAATATATAATTATTATATTATTTACCCCAGGACTATCCCATGCATGTGACTTCTCAGATTATCTTTAGTATGATATGGTATGATCTCAGTTATTTTCAGTAGGGGTAATATATAATTATTATATTATTTACCCCAGGACTATCCCATGCATGTGACTTCTCAGATTATCTTTAGTGTGATGTGGTATGATCTCAGTTATTTTCAGTAGGGGTAATATATAATTATTATATTATTTACCCCAGGACTATCCCATGCATGTAACTTCTCAGACTATCTTTAGTATGATGTGGTATGATCTCAGTTATTTTCAGTAGGGGTAATATATAATTATCAGCAATGGGATGGGTTAGGACAATGTAACATAAAATATGATAGGTCAGTTAAAGTACCAAAAGGGAAATTGGCTAGGCTTAAAATGGCCCACAAGGTCAGCTAGCTTAGTACTTAACTACAGACCTGTGAATTTATAAACTTTTATGAATCATGTCTTATCAAATCCAGTTTTAGGTTCTTGTAGATAATTACCTTAACCAGTCAGAAGTTGTATTCATCTATAAACCTAATACTGATCTTTTGTTTAATTTAACTATAGACCAGTACTGCTTATCTATCTCAGTCTAAACATTTATATGCATGTATATAATACTATTTTCATTTACAATTTTATTGTAAATTTGTGGAGCTTTTCTTCCCAGGCCTCTGCTGAAAAAGGGCTATCAACCTGGTCAACAAATGTAAAATAAATAAATAAATACAATTAAATAAATAAATTAGGGTTAAGATGGTCATGCCTTCCATAATTTCTTCCTATATCTTTAATAACATTTTCTCTGTTTTATTCATAAAAGTCTTATAAAAATAATCTGTTTTAGCCAATTGGTTTAATCCATATTATTAACATTATTTTTCAAATAATGACACTTGAATCTTCATTTCTTTTAAGACATAAACAAAAAAGATCTATTTTACATTTTATACAGATGCCACAGAGGCAATTGATATTGTCAGTTGTTTATTCTAAATTCATATATTAGGAAAGTCTGTACTTCTTCACATTTTAATTGTATTACAGTAGACTGCGTCTTATCTGGTCTCACTGGGACTGGACCTTAGGCTGGATAAATGAATGGCGGGTTAATCAAAAAAGCATACAAACTAGCATTTATAGGTTATAAATCAGCTAGAATAACAGGATTTGTGTTAATATGCATTTTTCTAAAGAACATGAAGTCTAGAACTCAAATGTCTGTCATTATTTAACCTAGAGGAGGCAGAAGTGCTGTTGTTCTCTGGTTGTCTTTTGCTAGGGCTATGGCAGAAATTTGATGGCCAATTAAAGAGGAAGCTGGTTAAACAGAGGTCGGATAAGAGGGCATTTACTGTAATATATATATTCAGTGACATCAGCTTATCTATATGTTAATAATTTCATGTCTATGAAACAGAACTCAAAAAAGATGCCCACTTTTGCCAAACTTATTTAATTGATATACCAAGCAATTACTTTTATATCTCTTTGCTAGAAAAAAGTGTTCAATTTCCTAACTTATTCAGTACTCCTATACCATATACTCCCTTTGCTATAATGCATATGGTTCTATGACCTTTGATTGAAGGCACTGAGCTTAAAAATCAGTAGGTACAAATGACTGAAAGTACATTTTACTGAAAAGCAATTTGACTAAAAAGCCAGTGCATCAAAAAATTCAGAGCAACAGATATAGAACAAATAGCTCCTTTATCAAGGAGACAAGACCCATGCAACCCCCACATAAAGATCTCTACCCCTATGCCACCCCTAGTTATATATTCTAACAGCATGTTCACACACCCACAAAAGAGAAAAATACCACACAGTGAATCAGCTTTGGTGCATAAAAACAAATATCTACAGATCTCAGGGTACAACCTGATGATGGGCATTACCAATCCACACAAAGTTTTAAACACCATCATAAATATCATCTCTAGTTTTATATATATATATATATATATATATATATATATATATATATATATATATATATATATATACATATATACATATATACATACACGTGTGTGATTCTTTCTGTCAAATATACTGCTTGTTGATAATATGAATGGTGCTGAAATGCCATTAAATGTTCTGTTCCTTGAACTTTATAGATGTTGGAAGGTTTATTTCTTGATGCTTTCTTCTGTACATTGCATGGAAAATCATTGTATAGTAATATTCCATAGGACTATGGGTTAATGGCAGACATTGTCTGAATCTATCTGGACTATAGGATTCAAAGTATGTTGACTTTTTGATACACCTGTTAAGAGTTTTCTTTAACAATGAATTTTACTATGCTGGCAATTGTTACCATCAAAGTCAATCTACAGCCATGAGTACAGCATATACCTGTATTTATATTGATAGTTTTAGGGACATTTTGAGTCTGTCTATATTTATAATAGTGACATAATCCCCTGGATTTACTATGTCTCTGTGCAGGACTAGCTTAGTCCTGCATAGAGGTGGCCATTTAGGAGCAGGACGGCAGCGCACCATGCATAATAATTAAGCATGCTGCCTGAGCTACTAGGCTTACACGGACCATGTAAGAGTGCAGGGGGTGTGTTTGAGAGCAGAGCTCTCAGAATAAACATGCCGCCACAATGAAGAATAGCAGAAAGGGGTATGAAATGAGCAAGACTGCTCAGAGGTGACCACATATCCTCACCAACAGTCCCACTTGTGTACAGCAGCAACAGTATACATAAATAAAATGAAGAAACCCTTATTTTTTTTTTAATCCAATTAAAGCTAACCGTAGGTGCGTGAGTGTGCCCATCGCTTAACTATGGTTAATACAGCTTAAATGACTGAAGAGGATAACAAGGAAGATATATGCAAATGAAGCAGCATAGCAGTAGTGTAGTGGGCAGAGCATTTGCCTTATGAGCAGGCATTCCAGGTTCGAGTCCAACTGCAGCACATTCCATTTTCCATGGCAAAGAATGTTATGAGTAATATTTATGTTGCATAACCCACTAAATAACATATTTTCATGAACAGGTGTGCTGCAGTAAATGCACATGTGAGGTGTCAGTGTCATAATGAATAAAGGCACTAGTAAGCAGGTTTAAGGACAAATAAGCAGTAGTAAACATATTTAAGCACTAGTAAGCCAGCTTAAGCCCATTTGCAAAGCGGTAAGTAATGCCTGGTTAAGCAATTTTAAAGCTAACTCTCTGTAAGCAGATGTAACATCAGGTTAGCAGTGCTTACCATCTTGCAAACTCACTTACAACTGCTCAGAAGTGCCTTAATCACTCTGTATCCAACGGCCCTTGTTCTGGCCATCAACAAACTAAACAAGCATACAGGTCTCGAACCCAGGACCCTGTACACCATAGTCACAATAGTTAACCACCAAGCCATCACAGAAGTACAGAAAAATGAGGTGCAAACAAGTCCTCACCATAGTAAAACTAAACTGAACATGTGACAGGAATCAGTGTACAGTCATATGTTCCATAACCCACTAGATAACATAAATATGTGAACTGGAGTACAGCAGTAAGCCCAGAAGTGAGGTGTAATTGTAATAGAGTGTTGAAGTCCACAATAAAACAAAATCACCCCATAGAGTGTATGTACACATTAATCATGGATACCAGGCAGATATATAAGATGTAATGAATAAGAAATCAATGCCAAAAAGAAAAAAATAATGCAAAGTCTAATGTAAGCAGCGCTAAGCATTGCACAGGCCAGCTTAGGAGGTGTAAGCAGAGTGTAGACCAGCTAACTCAATGTGCCCAGTGTTATACCCCTTTAAACAACACCAACCTTCATTAAGCAGGTTTGCCCATAGCTTAGCCTTTTCAAAACCGACCAGTCACAGAAAAGTGCAGGAAATTGGCCTTACTTAAACCCAAGGGGTGGGAATACATCTCATAACTGGTTGTAGCTTCCCCTTGCAGGCACTATGGCAGTAAGGGGAGAAAGTGTGCACTTCCGGGCACAGTGCTGGTGCATCCAGGAGTCCAAGGACATGGCAGAACTCCTAGTTAAAGACCATGCTCAGAGACTGCTGCAGGGCAAGTACCAGGGCTCCCAATATAAGGCAGAGGCCTGGGACCATCTCACCCATGACCTCACCAGTAACCCTGGAATACCCCAAACTGGTGAACAGGTCAGGCACCACTTTGCTGACCTGAAGTGGTGTAAGGGGGACCTCTTGGAGGAGTGGCTCCAGGAGGCTAGATTGGCAGGGGATGTTCCAGTTGTGTGTAAGTATCACCCCAGTATGTGTGTAATAATTGCCAGCTCAGGTATATCATGGATAAGTATGGCTAAATATTTGTTTTATGTCCCCCACAGCTGCAATGGAGCAGGAGGCCCACATCAGTCGCCTGGCAAGGTTGTGACGTGAGGCAGGTCAGTAATACTCATGCATTTACTGTCATAAGAAATAAAAATAAATGTAGTAGTAAATTAATTTCTTGTATAAAACCTGTATTGTTCAAGACAAGTACTGCATACAGAATATGGCAGGAAGAGTTTCATATTGTCTGTAAGTCAGCAAAAGTGTAATAGCCTGACAAAACAGGTCTAACTGCTGGACTGTATGTGTATATCCTTTATCATATGGTAATGTAGATATGCAATCATGTAACAGTACTGTAGTATTAAGCACTGTTACCCACACTGTGCACCATACATTGAATGTGTAGGAATGCCTGTATATGACAGGTGTAATCCCAAGAGGCCATTTAGTACAACTGAGAGACACATAGACAGTAAACAATGAAAATGCAAACAGTAAAAACCAAGTAGCACATGTAACAAAGATGTGACCTGTTGTTTTTTTTTTAGCACAGACAACCACGGTTCAAATCCTGCCAGTGGTAGTAGTCTGGATACAGAATCCTACTCCAAAACTGTACAGATATGTCCAGAATGTCTAGTAAAGTGCTCCGTATCTGTTGTCTATCAACCTGTCCCCCTGGAAAATTAGTAGGATGATCCCAGACATATAGGCAGCAAACAGGAAATACAATTGATTGACACACCGCTATGAGAACAAAGCTGGCACACTAGCAACTCCCCAATACCTTATGTGACTAAGAAGCCACGTATGTCCCATTTATACCCCAACTTGTCAAGCTGTGGTTAGAGTGTGTACAGTAACAGAGTGAGATGTATGTGCATAATAGTAATGTGGAATCTGGTACTGTGTGTGGGAACATTCAGGTAGTGCTAATAAACATTCCTCCCACAGGCCTGTCAGATACTAACACTGTGCCCAGAAATATAAGAATGATATGCAGTTGCTCTGAATAATGAGGTATTACACATCACTGCCACCCAAACTGCCCAACAACATATAACTGTCTAGGAAATATGTATATGAGTGTTGTAATACAAGGTCAGAATGCAAAATCACAGGGGATTAATAAGACAGAAAGCAGATATGAGATATACAGCAATAGCTATATAGCAGACACAACTGTGATGGACAGTGTTTAAGTAGTAGCAAACACAGCCAGGGTCTAAATCCTGGGAGTGAAATTAGGCTGCATACAGATTCATATCCCACAATTGTACAGATAAGGCCAGAATGTCCAGTATATGTGCCCATATCTGCTGCCTGTCCCCCTTGTAAGTCTGTGGGATGATCGCAGATGTTTAGCCAGCAAATAGGGAATACAAGTGATTGTCAAACATCATGAGAACACACCTGTCACTGTAGCAACCCCCAAAACTGTTAGGAGAGTAATATTTCAAGTATGTCCTATCTACACTCCCATGTTGTCAAGCTGTGACGATACTGTGTACAGTAACAAAATGAGAGGTATGTGCATAATACTAATGTGTAATCTGGAACTTTGTGTGGCAACTGTCAGGTAGTGCTAACAAACATTGCTCCCACAGGTACATTGGATATGAACACTGTGCTGAGAAATACAGACCATTATAACCTGTACTGGTACTGTTCACTCTGGTATTGTAGGGAATTGTGAGTGTTGCAGTTTCTCTGAATAATAAAGTATCACTGGTCACTGTCTCCCATACTGTGCTACATATTATAACTGTGTAGGAAAGCATGTACATGTGTGTGTCAGGTCACTAAAAGTGGAAGAGGGCAATATTCTAGATATGTCCCGGCACGTGAGCATATGGCCAACACATGGCCAGAGTCTGTGCAGAAAGAGTTGGATAGCTATGTGCAAAACAACAACCCAGAATCTGGGATTATGTGTACAAACAGTTAGTGTTAGCAAGCATTCCCTCCACAGGTATACCAGGTAAGAGGTGTATACAGCAAGTAAAACCGGTTCATGTGTAATGATGACAACAACCATATCACTGTCCAAACCAAGGCTATAGGGTAGTGTAGTAAGACTTGTAAGGTACAGATAACAGCACTGACTAGGAAAGTAATGTGGACTACAGGAATATACTAGTTGCTAATTGACATCTTTCTCTCCCTCCATAATATCTCCAACAATAATCAACATACCCACCCCAAGCAGTATGTAATGACACCTATGTTCAGATAATGTCCAATTGTTTGTTAAATATTTTGATGGTTCCCATGCATGTGCTATATTGAATTATTCCAAAATTGGTGGCATGGTGCCATCAATGTACCTGCATGCTGTTCTTATTACCACTGTGGTCCCATATATGCATGTGTTCTGTTGGCTATGCAACTGTTCCGTATCTGGTGTCTGGGTTAATGGGAATATCTATGCATGCTGTTATACCTAACTTTGGAATATGTTGACTATTACTAACCCACAATTGATGATGAAATCTAAACACTACAGCACGCTTGGGAAGGCTGGTCCCAGTGGACCCACCTGACCCACCTCAGCTGGCCGCGGCACCGGGCACAAGCATGTCTGGGGCCCAACCCGGGACCTTCCTGTCCATTGGTCCTGCACCACCTTTGGATGGAACTGCCTCAGGGGATGGAGCTTGCCCCTCTCTGGGAGTGGGTGCAAACAGGCACCTGTCACCCGTAGCCAGGTCAGGTTGTGGTACGTAGAGCAATCAACAAGCAGTTTGGTGATCTTCTACGCCAGCTTGAGGGCAGCGTGTCACAATTAGAGAGTCAGCCTAGCTCTGTGACTCAGCCCCAAGCACAGCCATCTTTGGGGCTGTGAAGGTGCAGTGGTGACTGCCCATGGGTGGGGACCTCAGTCGCACTGTTACCACTAGGGGGCTTGTGGGCTTCTGATATCCCAACACCCCTCCCCATCAAGGTGTTTACCACCCCACATGTGTCATATACTGCCCCGTATGCATTCTGTTTGTCTTGTCTGTTAATCTATACACCCTACTTATCCAAATATACCTACTACCCCTCCCTAGCATCCCACTCTCACCTGAAAAATAGGCAATCTGTTCCTACAAAAAAATCTCACCCCATGCATAGCTGTCCATTTCACACACATGCTCACTGGACACATGTAATCTGGTCTAATTGGCATCACAATTTATTATTGTTGTCCTCACCCTTCTCCCAGGAGTTTGAGTGTCCCAATCTACCTCCAAATTCAGTGTATATGCATAGCTGTTGCTGTAGAAGAAATGGGCAGCTTTGGACCTTTCCTACACCCTTCCTGAACATCCCTGGCTATTTCTCTACTGTCTTTCCCTCTTT
>NC_056737.1:1635072004-1635112004 GCF_019279795.1 Protopterus annectens
GGGGGTAAAGACCTCAGTTGACACACTGGGATGTAACTGTTACAAAACAAGGCACAACTGACACCATCACAAGCACACTGACAATCAGAACAGTCTGTATGGCAGGTGGCAGTAGGCCTGCATTTAACCAATTGGATTGTATGGTAATGTACATCCATATACCTTAAGCCAGCTCACCCCTGATGGTCTTTAGGACTTTGGGCTTTCAGGATTCTATAGCGCTCCCATATACGTATATATAGATATATGTATGCATAGATATACATATATGTATATATAGATTTATGTATATATAGCTATATATGTATGCACATCCTATGTGTACAGATATGCCTAGTTATGTAGGTATATATGTATATATCAGTAGCTATATGTGCATACATATCTATTCTGATATACATACTACTGCCAAATATATGTAGATATCCATACATATATGTGCATCTGTATCTCTAGCTGTATATGTGTAGACATATATTGCTCTTTATATGTATATATCTGGGTGTTTATTTGTATATATATGTACATATACATATCCATCTATGTATGTCACTATGTATATCTGTATGTCTATATAGATATCTGGATAACTATATGTACATATATCATCCCACTGCACTGTCTGACATACATGACTGTTATGGTGGACCAGCAGCAGTACTTTTGGCAAGTAACTGGACATTACATCTCACTGGGTAAGTACACTTAGCTGCTAGGCATGTAACAAAGCACTGTGCAGGCTACAGGTAGACCGGCTCAACATTAGCCTACATTTCTTATGGGGGAATGCACATGTACCTGCGCATAAATAGCAGGCTCTACAGCCATGCCACAGTATAGAGTAACATACACCTGTGTGTAAGTGCATCACCATAACCAATGTGAACACAGCCACAGCTACATATGGCATGCTAGCATATTATTACAGTATATAAACTATCTGTTCAACACCAACCTCATATGTGCCACCCACACACTAACCCTTCATATACTGGGCCACTACACAGTGTGGTCCACTGCCTGTCTGTGGTATGGGACATGTGCATAAATGGCCCTACAAACATGTAAGCTGATAGGGTAACATACAGTGGAGCAGCATGTAACATCAGATAGAACAGGATCAAGAACAATGACATCTACCACAGTCTGTACACAGGCCAAGGTACATATTAACAATACACACACTGCCGACAATCACCATAAGTATACAAACCTCAGTACTGTACACTAAACCACTGAATGTCCAGGTTATGTCATCAAATATAACCCCTACTATACATTACATGTGTAGCAGTCTGATATCTCACTGTCTTGTTATCAGATATGATGTCACTAATTATGGTGTACAGTTCATTGAAGGTTGTGCATCAGGCCTGGCAAGCCGGAATGTAAAAATCAACTGCCGATCATTAGCAGACCGGAGTTCCGCTGTGGCAGCCCCTAACCGGGAAAAGCTGAAAGACACAAGCAAACAAGCAAGTAAGTACATCTGCACCCCTTACTGCATGACATATGTACAAAGGTTGTCCGGGATGTGGCTGGAGGCACATACACAGGGCCAATATTGACATGTTGCTGTGATAATCTCATACATGTACTGTTGTAACAGGGTTTGTTGCACCACATGTCCTATGAGGGATATGAAGTCAGTAACTCTCATGGCTGTCACCATCTACAGACTGCAATCCTCACACTACCTTCTGCAGTTCACAGATAGGTGCTCTGGGGGCAACACATGAAACAAAAGGCACCACATACTGTCCAGTCTGCAGATGACCCTACAGATGGGGCTACCTCATAAACATAGCACTGCCATGGCAGTTATAAAAACATGTAGGGCAGCCATATCCACACACACCCTGCTGAACCAACATTACTCCAAATGCAGTATAGCAGCACTTACAGTCTGTAGTCATGTCAGGCACATCTGCCTCCTGTGTGTTGGCCTGTTTCCACAGTGTATGTTGTTAGAGGTAAACCCCAATCCATCTGAGATGCTGTTTGCCAGACAACAGGTCGAACTCCTGCTCACAGTGAATGAAAGGCCCAACACCAACATGATGTTCCTAGACATTGGTGTGTGTTTCCATGCAATTGGCTATAGGAATGTTACCACAGCTGTCCCATGTGCAATCAGCTAGAGGAGGGCTGCAATTCATGCAGAGACCATCTGCTGATCCTGAGCATCACTTAAAATACACATGCTGTTGCCTAAGTAAAGCAAGTGTAAGTCCCCACATGCACCAGAGAGGGAGTAAGAGAGGCAGACACAGGCACAGTAATGCTAGAGAGGGGTGGGAGAGTAAAACCTATGCATGTTTGTGTCACACACCTACCAGTAGAGGGAATCAAACCCCCAATGACTATGTAGTGCTGTCACATGTCCATGCAGTTATTGGATGTACCACATGGGTTACCTATTGGGGAGCCCCTAGAACGTATATGTGATGGTGAGTAACATCTGCAACAGGGATATGGTAGCTATGTGGTAGGTGTTGTACACATGCCTGCCCGCATGAACAGGTGTCAGCGTCAACACACCCACCCTCTCATAGGGACACACTCACATTGCCACACTTGGCAGGGCCAGTAATACAACTCAGCACTAGTGGGATTGCTACAACACAGTACTGTGCAGGTATCACATGCACCACAGGCGTCTTACAGAGGTTATATGTGCAAAGGGTATGTGGAGGTGTCTGACATCAGACAGCATGCTTCAGTATGCCAATGGGGGTTGTAGTGAGTGTGAATGTGATGATATGCATCATACACCACACACACACACACACACACACACACACACACACACACACACACACACACACACACACACACACACATGGGTGCCAGTAGTGACATGCATGTGTGCACTGTTTCACGGGTGTGTTGTGGTTGATAGTGCTAGATGGCTATACAAGGCTAGGTGATGGGTATACCTTGGCATCAGGCCACATGGCAATGGTCTGCATTGTGGCTCAGGGGTGTAGAGTCTGGAGATGCCCACACAGGTGGATATTGTATTCACCATCCAGTCACCTGGGTAACTATTGCATGTGGCCAATGCTGTGCATTGCTTGCCATGTATGTGTTCCTTTGTCCATGATATGGACAGTGTCTGGGATGTGCACACCTCCCACATGCATATACAGTGACATGTGGTACTGTACCTGGGGTGTCTGGCCCATGTTGTGTACACAGCTCGTTATCATCAGATGTGCCAGTCCTGGCGTCATGTGGTGAGAACTGTTCATGGACAGCTGGTTGGCCCTGCACCTACATTGTTAGCATGATACTGGTATTTCCTGATGTCAGTGGCATCTGTCCATAGAGGACTTGTGTTTCAGGCATGTTATGTCCTTTGTGGGTCACATTTGATGGCAAAACATACGAATAACTTCGCAAGGACGGCAAGTGCAAAGGCCAAAAACTATGTAACGCAAATCCAAAAAACAGCCAGCACCACATGGAGAATCAAAGACTTTATTAAGTCTTAGTACATTTTAAAAATCCGACGACTTTCATAAGTCTTTATACAGATTGGTTTAGGCCCAAAAGCCTTTATCAATATGATACAACACCCAATGGCGCTCCCTTTTATACAATACAGTCACCCTCACTGCCTTTCTCAGATAATAGACTTGGCCATTTACATCCTTTGGACGGTGTGTATGGTAATTTTCCTTGTGGTGCTCCATGCAATTGGCATTATAGGTGCACTGGTTTTGGATCTATTTGGGTTTCCTCTCATGGACTGAGTGTTGGATTCATCTTGGTACAAAAAGCTACGAGATCTTTGGGCATTTACTATCGGAGATGCCACTACAAGGCTGGTTTGCCTTGGTTTATTTCATTGGTGGTGTTTTGAGAATCCAGTTTTACATCGGGTGCCCCATGTGTGGGGGCATTATTGATAAACCCTTGGTGGTTAAATGGCCTTTTCATGTTATTACTGTAGCTACTTTTCCAAGCCAGTTGGTTAACCATTTGGATGGTATTTAATTTAAAATTGTCTGTTTTCATCGGACAACAGACTTGGCCGTTTATACTTTTTTCGTTTATATAGAGATTCTCCCTTTGGAGCTTCATGAAGTCGGCATGATTGGTGTACTGTTTTGGCTTCATTTGGCATTTCTTCCATAGACTGAGAGTTTGATACATCTTTCAACATAAACTATGAGATCTTTGGATTTTTACTAATGAAGACACCATTATGAGGTTGGGGGTGAGTTTTCATTCTCATCATAGGGCTCATCGACTGGCAATGAATGATAATTGAACTTGGGCAGTCACCAACACTCATAGATTGCTGTCTTTTTATTAAAACAAGGGCACTTTAATGCCATTTATAACAAATAGTGCATTTGTATAGACTTTGTTTGGCCAGCTATACAGGTTGGTGAGCACCAGTTTTTTTAGCCACCATGCACTTGTGGGGTGATGTTTCTCTTTTGAATTTACTTTGACATCTTTATTTTGGATTTATGAACACAAGAACCTTTGGGGACATTTTTGTTTGGGATTTTGTTGCTACTTTGTGGTGGAGAGATATTTTTCTGTAGTGGCCCTGACTGTACTCAAATAGATAAACATTTGGTATATTTTGTGTATCTGCCTTTTATCTTGGCAACTGAAACATTTTTGATAGTACACTTAATAGCATTACTTCTCTTTTGCAGTGTATTTTATTGGATTTCTGGTTCCAAGACTTCTTTCATTAGGTCAATATTTGGAACACTTAATAACAACTTTTAATGTTGTAGTAAGTCTTGTCTTACATAAAAGAATTCTTTCAGATTCTTATGAGGCTTTAAAGATGTATTGTTGACATATTTTGAACACATTAGTTATTATTTTGATTCATACTTATTATAGCCTCTGTGTGATTTTTCATATAATTTTAACTGGGCCTTGAGGTCACTAACTGTTATTAGTTATCAAACTTTGAAGGTAGTGATCACAGTTTTGAGCATATTTTAAATATTATGGATCTCATGCCCATTTTACAGGGCCTATCAGCAGACAAGGAGGATATTGAGATTTTTGATTCCTATATGACCAAATCAAAAACTGATGATTTGCCATCAGTTAAGGATGACGGTTGCCAATCTTTGTTTGACAACATTTTCAAAAGTATGAAATCCATAAGATCCAGTGTTTGGCATACCAAGATATTTAAAGCATATATTCAGAAAGGAGTCATACCCAGGGGGTCTAAGGGTTTGGATGAAGCCACAGTGTTTGGCATACCAAGTTATTTAAAGCATATATTCAGAAAAGAGTCATACCCAGGGGTCTAAGGGTTTGGATGAAGCCACTAGTGTGCCATCCTGATGAGATATTACTTACTACCTGGGCTAATATACAGCAAAATTCCTCTTTGGAATTTGTTAAAGCCTTATATGCTTTTCATGAATGAAGGGTAGAAACCCTGATGTCTGAAGTCTTTATAATTTGTCAGGAGGCTATGCAATTTGAACATACATCCCTATATAAGGAATGTCTTAAGAAACTTAGTGGGGATTTGCTGCACTTTGGAAAGGAGTTAAAGGAACATAAGATCCATAAATTCAATAGGGATTCTTATGATTACAGTCGGAGTCATCCCTTTGAATAAAGGGAAAGTGTTACATTTTCCGGGAATAATGAGTTTACCCCAAAATACAAAATGAAAAGGAAATACATTCTCAAAAAGCCCAATAGTGATGCCTTGGGGGATGATTTTTCATCCCACACTAATACAGAAATAGATATCTCTCAAACATCACCGGCACATATGCACTGTTTTTCCAAGGATGATCAAAATGGTCTGGATAAAATCCCTTTAGGGGAAGTAGAAAATGGGGTGGACATAAATATAAACGTAGGGTCACATTCCAGTTTAACACTGGAGATGATGTTGCAACTTTTGGAAACCAAACAAGTACAAACAAGGTCATAAATATCTCTTCTGTTGTTTTATCTGCTGCTGAATATGGCTTATGGAATAAAGGTTTAAATTTCATACCCGGCTTTATGGTTTCTGAAAGTGATTTTGTACAAGATCTGGTGTCATTTTGTCAGTTACTTAACCTTAAGTTATTCTTTAGGGATTCTGATTATATCGATGGGTCTCAAGAGACTGGCTTTAAATTCCACCCTTCATCCTTTATGCCACCAATGAATAAACATGTTGAAATCTTTCAAAAATGTATATTAAAAGAGCTACATTTCAATTTGTGCTATACTGGGGGGTGCTTTCCAATAATTTAAACCAGCAGGAAAGGGAGGCAATAAGGATACTTTAAAATAGGAAGGATTTGTTCATTATACAGGCCGATAAAGGGGGATTGATAGTGGTCATGGATTGGACTATGTATGTGGTGGAAGCCAATAGACAACTCAGTGATGGGAGATTTTATATGGTCATGCCCATTGATCCTATCCCACCTTTTAAAGCACAAATTGATGAATTTCTGGATATGGCTTTGGATGTGGGTATCATTAATGAAAAAAACATGTTTCCATCTTAAGGTTAAGGTACCAGATTTACAATTTCTTTATTTGTTGACTAAAGTACATAAGAATCTTCATAACCCACTGGGGCAACCAATTGTTTTAGGCAGGGGTTCATTAATGGAACCCATTTCTGTATATCTAACCAAGTATTTCAAACTTTTATTGCAAGCTGTTATGGCTAGAATTAAAGATACTACAGAATGTTTAAATATCATTGCTGATGTACAATTGGAAGATGGATGGTTGCTTTGTACTTTAGATGTTACATTGCTCTATACTAGCATTCCTCACTGGGCAGGGTTAATGGCATTAGATTTTTGGCTTACTGAGCAGGGGTTATATCGTCCTAGATTTAATACCCTCTCTCTTTAACCAAGCATGTGCTAATGAAAAATGTCTTTTTTTTCAATGGTAAGTGCTACTTACAGATGAGAGGTACTGCAATGGGGGCTGCTTTTGCCCTCATTTATGCAGATCTTTTCATGGGTTATGTTGAACATTTTATGATTTATGATAGAAGTCATATTTTCATTGAGGAAATCAACATTTGGACAAGGTTCCTGGATGACTGCTGGATGGTTTGGAAATCTGATGCTGCATATTTGGAAGAGTTTGTGCAATATCTGAATGAAAATAATGGGGTCTTCACTTCACTGTTAGTTTTGATAGGAAGTGTATTCCTTTTTTGGATGTGATGATTAATAAACAGGATGATAGTACCCTTCAGAGCACAGCTTATAGGAAGCCATTCCATTCTAACTCCCTTCTACGTGCATCCAGCTGTCATCCAGGACACATTGTTAAGAACATTTCTAAATCCCAATATATGAGGATTAGACTCATTTGCTCCAGAGAAGTGGATTTTGCACAATCTAATGATGATTTAACTAGGAGGTTTATTGAATGGGGTTATTTTGTCAAAAATATAATGCAAACCAGTGATACAGTTGGTAAGATGCCCAGAGAGGAATTACTTACTTATCAGAGCCATAAGTCCAACAGTGGATTTAAAATTAGATTTATGACATTTGGTAGGAATACCAAACAGTTGACCAATTTAATTCAATGGCATTAGGATATTTTGTTAGATGAATATTTGGGTGAAATATTGGATAACAGGTGTGCCTTTTCTTTTCATAGGGGGGTCACTTTAGGTGGACACCTTAGTTTTTGTAAAAAACACCCATTTTCTAATATGGAAATCCAACAGACATTGGATGGCACTAGATTATTTGGATGTTTTCCTTGTAAACATTGTAGTTTTTGTAGATATGTGTTTAAAACAAAGGAGTTTACAACTAAAAACACCAAATGTATTTTTGAGATTCAGACGTTTGCCAACTGTAGTAGTAATTGGGTAGTGTACTTGGTTGTTTGCCATTGTTCTGCATTGTATATTGGTCAAATGTGTAGATCTCTCAAACTTCACATCTCAGAGCATCTGAGTAATATAAGGAATAAGGTTATTACCAATGCACTATATAAACATACTCTTGTTCATAATACGGCCAACTTTCATTTTACCATTATTTATAAGGTTGGTGGCCAAAGATTCAACAAAACCAAATGGCATGAATTTTTAAATAAAAAGGAAAAGCATGGATCATTAGACTGCGTGGGTTAATCCTACTTGGCTTGAATGAACATCTGTAAAGATCCATGATTATTGTTTAGTATGGTGTGTACAACATGTATTATAAGTGTTGTTACTTTTTGACTCATTAATATTTATGTATGTTCATTTTTTTTAAGGGGATTGTATTGGTTAGGCTCTTTAACTGTTGGGGACTCTTTATTGGTTGTAAGGGTGACTGTACTGTATAAAAGGGAGTGTCATTGGATGTTGTATCACATTGATAAAGGCTTTTGGGCCAAAACCAGTCTGTATGAAGACCTAAAGTCTTTGGATTTTTAAAATGTACTAAGACTTAATACAGTCTTTGATTCTCCATGTGGTGCCAGCTGTTTTCACATTTGATGGCACCACAGGTGCTCCAGTTGTCCAGTGGGAAACATGGGTGAGGTGCACTGTTTGCATGTACATGCCTATTTGACTGATGGACAGGGTGACATGCCCTCTGTAGCCCACTGCAATCACACCATAGTTACTATCAGTGGGCAATATGCAGAGTACTACCAACATAGCTGCTGTTGCCTAGGCAAGTGTGTGTGTGTGTGTGTGTGTGTGTGTGTGTGTGTGTGTGTGTGTGTGTGTGTGTGTGTGTGTGTGTGTGTGTGTGCATGTGTGTGTGTATGAGACATGGGTTGAGAGTGTACCCTGGGTAATATAAGGGTTGCTAATGTTGTTCAGCTGGCATTGATGTCACATTTAGGGGTATGGATTTGCACACAGCCTAACGGCTATTTCATATCTGTTATCCCTGTATGGTGGACATTGTCATATATACTTGGCCCAGCATATAAGAAATTAGCAAAACCCACTCCACATTGAGTCCAGTTGTTACACACTCACAACCATGGCACACAGGATACAAGTGACAAAGACAGGCACACACACACACACACACACACACACACACACACACACACACACACACACACACACACACACACACACACACACACCTCTGTTGTGTCTGGGATTAGAACTTCTACCTAACTAGTATACTACGCTAGAGCACTACACCATTATAGGACTCTCCATGGAGATTACTGGAGTTCTCCTTCACCAGAGGAGTATTTCACTGTGAATGACATCAGCAGGATTGCCAAAGTAAGGCATTTGAATTGTATGGAGTGTGACTAGCCTAAAATGCATTGCTCCCTACACAAACATAGACACACACAAAAAAAATCCACAACTGTCATGTGTAGGGATAGAACTCCTAACAGAGGTCTATATCACATTACAGCATGATGCTGTTATAGGACACACCATGGAGATTACTGATGTGCCCATTCTCCAAAGGTGTATTTCACAGTGAATGACATCAGAAGGATTGCCAAAGTAAGGCATATGAATTGTAGTGAGTGTGAGTAGTCTAAAATGCATTGCTCTCTCTATAAACACACACACACACACACACACACACACACACACACACACACACACACACACACACACACGCACACGCTTGCCTTGGCTGGGATTAGAACTCCTACCTAACTATGCTATCACACTACAGCAGTACGCAATTATAGGATGCGCTACAGAGATTACTGGGCTACTACCTTCCCAGGGTGTATTTCTAGGTGGATGACATCATCAGCCTTGCCAAAGTATAACCTTTGAATTGCAGGGAGTGTGACTACCATTAAAAGCATTGCTCTCTACACAGAGTCAGACAGACTGATACACACACACCCACACACACACATGCACACACACTCACACGCACACACACGCGCACACACACACACACACACACACACACACACACACACACACACACACACACACACACAAACACATGCATGCACACACTTGCAAAGTCTGGGATTAGAACTCCAACCTAACTAATTCATCACACTACAGCAGTATGCAGTTATAGGACCTGCTTCAGACATTACTGGGCTACAACCTTCTTAGAGGTGTATTTCTAGGTAGATGACATCAGCAGGCTTGCCAAAGTACAGCATTTGAATTGTAGGGAGTGTGACTACCCTAAAAAGCACTGTTTGCTACAAAGAGTCAGACAGATACGCACACACTTGCCAAGTCTGGGATTAGAACTCCTACCTAACTAATTTATCACACTACAGCAATATGAAGTTATAGGATGTGCTACGGAGATTACTGGGCTACATCCTTCCCATAGGTGTATTTCTAGGTGGATGACATCAGCAGCCTTGCCAAAGCACAGCATTTGAAGTGTAGGCAGTGTGACTACCCTAAAAAGCATTGCTGTCTACACAGACAGTGTCAGACAGACACACACACAGACACTCACATACTTGCCAAGTCTGGCATTAGAACTCCAACCTAACTAATTTATCACACGACAGAAGTACACAGTTATAGGATGCACTAAGGAGATTACTGGGCTACAACTCTCCCAAAAGGTGTTTTTCTAGGTGGATGACCTCAGCAAGCTTGTCATAGTAGGGCTATGGGGAGGGCAGTGTGTGGCCATGGGCCATAGCCCATTCATCTAGGGGTTGACACACCACATACGGGCACACACACAGGGTCATATATCACAGGTACGTGTATACAGCTGCTAGATGACTGCTTCCTTGTACAGTCATGTTGCACTGCTAGCACATGCATCACATAGTCTGTACTGCTGATGGATACCAGTGGCTAGTATCTACAGTGAGTGACATCTGAACCTCATGTGGTTGTGGCCCTTTGGCTGTGTGCTGAGTGGGACAGGCCTTGATGGCTCCTTGTCACATTCACCCTCTTCCACACATCTATGTACTTCTATCATTGGCTTATTATAGTGTGTTGTCCTTAGATATATGTCTGTATTCCTATCCACTGTGTGTGCAAAGCATGTGAGGTGCATGCTGAGGAATGTCTGCACTAACATCTGCGACTTCCAGATATGTCTGGTCCACTGGTGTTTGCAGACATTCCCTTCATGTGTTTGTGTGTGAGCATGCCCAGTATGACCTTTCAGTATGTTGTTGACTGACATTGCCTTCATTCCTCTAAGTGTGTGAGCATGCCCACTATGCCTGTCTGTATTGACTGTGTGGAATGAGGCCAGGTAGTTTGTACTGCAGCGCTGACCTTTGTGTTGTACACCTACAGGTAGCAGGTAGCATGCTGTTTCTGCAGGGTATCCATCGATCATTTGGCATTGACCGTTACTAAATTTCTACATAGGATGGGGGGGCACACCTGACTATTTCTACATTTCTACACAGGATTGGGGGGCACACCTGACTGTTACTACATTTCTACGTAGGATGGGGGGGCACACCTAACTATGTCTACATTTCCACACAGGACTGAGGGAGCACACCTGACACTTGTACACATTTGCTGTGACTCTACTAGTATGTCAGGTACTCCATTTCATTCTGTATTCTTACCTATCATGCTGACTAGAGGCATACCTGTGTACTACAGATCATAGCTTTGATTTACCTATGTATTAGTTTCTGACTTCATACCCTTCAGAATTGACGTCCCACTGCCTGACCTGCAGTAGTCTGTCTATGTAGGCCTGGGGAGGAGGTTACCCATAGGCATCATTCAGAGGCCATAGCACAGCCTTTGTTTGTGTTTGTTTACACCTTTCCTGCTGGCTGTGACTGTTGTTGGTTATGTGAACCCCCCCCTGACTTGCATGTGTGAGTCACTTACCTTGTGGGTGTCCCAGTATTGAGAGTGGTGCTGCAGGGCTGCCTATGTCAGATGCACATGGTACACTCCCTACACATTGCTGAGCACAGGTAGTGTAATGTTTGGCTTCCCTTTTACTGTATGAGTGAGTCAGAGAGAGATGTTACTCCCTGGGTCCATCCTGTGTCAGTGTATGTGCTATGCGTTGCCTCTTTGCCAAGGCCAGGGCATACTGGGTATGCCTCCTTCTACCTATTGGGCCAGGCTCAGGTTGCTCCTCCTCTAAGTCATTCTGTGCCAGTGCAGGCCTTGGCAATGTTGGGGGGCTGTGTGGCCCTGCCCCATGCTGTTCCTTCTGCAGCTGTTTCTGCAGGATCATATTGTGTAGCATGGCACATACGAGGACAATCTGGGTACATGTAGCTAGTGAGTACTGCAAGGCTTCACTGGATGTGTCCAGGCACCGGAACCGTGACTTGAGCATCCCAAACACACGGTCTACTATAATTTGGGTCTGTGCATGTGCTTCATTATGGAGTTCTTGTTTGGGTGTGTGTGCATTTCTGATGGGTGTCATCAGCCATGGCTCCAGTGTGTATCTAGCATCCTCCACTAGGTGACCGTCAGGGATGCCCCCATTGGCAAATTTCTGGTACAGCTGCATCAGATGCCAGATGTGAGAATTGTGATAGCTTCCAGGGCAGCCAGCACACACATTCATTATTATACCCTGGGCATCGCACACGACCTGGCAGTTGATGGTGGGGAAGTCCTTCTAGTTGATGTGCACCCTACCCCGCTCACCAGGTGGTGCTTTGATGCATATGTGCGTGCAGTCTATAGCATCCACTATCTCACTGTATTCTGCTATTTGGTGGAACAGTTGTATATTGCTGGCCAACGCCTCACAGGTGCTGGGAAAATATACGTGCTCACCGACATGTGCTGATATGGCATCCAGGAACTGGTGGAGTACTCTGGATGCTGATGCCTGTGAGATTCCCATCATATCCCCAGTTGGCCTTTGGAAGGTACCTGTATCTAGTATTCTTAGGCCTACACATACCTTGGTATCCACTGGGATAGGTTTCCCTCTGTTAGTTCTGTGTGTGAGGCGTGGCCAGCAGAGCTCAAAAATTTGCTGTTGGAGGTCCCTGTCCACTGTATAGCACTCCACTATCTCCAGCTCATGTAATCCCTGGTAGGTTACCCTGGGTCTGTACACTCTTCTCCATCTCCTCACTGTGGGTTGGTTGACAGCATTCACATCCTCGCCACCCTCAGCCTCTTCCACAAGTTGTTGTATGATAGCTATTGCAGCCCCTATCATTTTGCTGTAGTGTGTGTTAAAAGATCCCCACTTGTTTACACCAGTGGTGTAGAGTGTGGAAAAATCCAGAGGGGAAGGTGTTTGCATAGTTTATAGTAGTGTTCTGGGCTGGGCTGTTCTGCTGCTTGTGTAATTGGCTGATTCTGATAACATTTCACCTGCCAGCTATGCTAGTTCTCCTCGATTACCTTCCTACTGCTGTTTTCCCTTTCCAGTGCCTTCCTGTTTAAGCCCAGGGCTGTACCGCACAAACAGAGTACTCAAATGTGCACAGTGTTACTATTTCCTTATTTAACTTTTTTTTCTTCCTTTAAACCCGGTGCACAGGGCGCACACCTGCTTAGGCAATGTAAAGAGTGGTAGGCAGATTCAGACACACCCCCTAGCTTAGCTGTGCTAAGCTAAGAGCAAACCCAAGCCACAGGGCTCCAATCCGCTTACAGTATGCCTGACACCCCCCATGATGTTACCTAACTCCTAGGCTTGCACCAAGCTATTCCTACTCTTACACTGTTGGGACTTGACTAGCATGCTGGGGAAAACTGGGAATCACTATCATTCCCCTCATTTGCATAGGATTGCCTGCTAATGCATAGTTACATGTCTCACACTGAGCCTCCCCTCTTAGCAACCACTACTCACTGACCATGTTATCTTCTGCCTGCCATTGATTTGCATGGTAGAATAGTGATTTTAGTTAAAATGCTTAATTTAGGTTTATTTTGTTGTTTTTCCCCAATCCCGTTTGCTTGCCGCTGCCCTACACTTAAACAGCCGAGATCGGCTAAAAAAATAAATAAAAGTAGATTTTTTTAATTTTTTTGGCTGTTTCAATACCAATTGCTTTATACTTGGCCATTGGCATGCTTCCTAGATGATATGCAGCATTTAATTGGAGCTGTCACAGCTCCGTTTTGGATTTTGCAGAAATGTACTCGGTTACTAACTGAGTACATTTCTGCAGATTGCACTAGTCCTGCACGGCTTGTTGCAAGCTTCCTGAATCACAAATTCATCTCATTTGCATGGATTTCTCCTGCAAATGGGGTGATTTGCATACAGGGGCTTAGGACTAGTGCAGGAGTGCTCGTGTACGCCCCTGCAGACTGTTTCTGCATCGCACGGCAGACAAATTGCCTGCTAGAGCTCCTGCACTGATCTTGCACCCGGTATAGAGAATCTGGGGGAATATCTTTATACCATCATTGGAAATGTGGCATAAGTACCTCAGTGGGGTCTATATTATAAGATCGATGTTTGAAGACATCGAACAACATATGGTCGACACCATATGGTCGATGTCTTCAAATATCGAACTTATACAAACACAAAAAAAGAAAAAGAAAAAAGTACCCTAACGGGTTTAAGCAGGGGAACAAGCCACATTGCACCCCCCATACCCCACACTACTTAAATATACCAACTCCGAGACCGTGCTACATTGCAGTAAATGGAAATCTCCCCTTATGGAGATTTTCATTTACACGCTCGAGATTCTGAGCGTTCGATATTCTCGTGTTGACAATGTCAGATTTGTCATTGTCGGCTTTCGAGGATATAATATAGACACCCTCAGTGATTGTTAACTCTTATGATCAGGTACACTACACCATTTAAAACAACTGCCTAGATATTTAAACTCTATATAATTTGGTATCACTTTTACTGTGTCACAAAATCTTTTTACTGTCAACTTTTTGGATGTTTCAATAACTAAACTGGGTGATGGTTCTGTTTCTACTTGTATTTATAGAAAACCCTTTACCACAAATATTTTCTGAAGCAACATGTTGTCATCTTAGCCATTGTATTAATAATATGCCTTATTCATGATTTATTCATGTTAAAAGTATTTGTAATACTATTGAGGCTTATGACAAGGAAACATATTTATTATTGGCCAAATTTAATGCAAATTAAAACTAGGCATGAGCTATGACATTAAAATCTCACTCAGGATCAAGAAGGACTTAAAATCTCAGGATTGCACTGCAGGGCTCCTCTGATGTATCTATGCATGGCAATCATAACTATCTTCAGCAGTCCAAACAAACACTCTGTCATATTTCTTGTTTGAGTGTATGCCTCATTATAGCATTCTTTGGTGTGTGTGTGTGTGTGTGTGTGTGTGTGTGTGTGTGTGTGTGTGTGTGTGTGTGTGTGTGTGTGTGTGTGTGTGTGTGTGTGTGTGTGTGTGTGCATTTCTATGGATTTTTGATGGTCATCATCAACCACGGTTTGAGTGCATACCCTACATCACCCAGTAAATGACCTTGTGGGATATCGCCCACTATACAACATTCTATTAGAGCTGAGAGTTGTGCCAGATATGGGAGTCATGGTAACTGCAAGGGTTGCCAGCACACACACTCAGGATGATTACTTTAGCGTCACACACAACTTGGGCAGTTAATGGAGTGGAAGCCCTTTCTGTTTAGGTACACTCTTCCCTGTTTGCCAGGTGGTACTTTGATTTCAATGTGCATACAGTCTATGGCACCCAGGCCTTCAGGGAAGTGTGCTACAGGGTTGAAATCCTGCATAGTTGTAGTTCTGTCCTCAGGTTAACAGGAAAAATGTATGTAGTCACTGGAATGTTGTAGCATAGCATTCAGGAATTGATGGAGTATCCTGGATGTTGATGCCTATGAAACCACCAGCATATCCCCTTGTTGGTCTCTGGAAGGTTCCTGTAGCTAATAGTCTAAGTGCTACACATACATTAGGTTTGTCCTTGCTCTCAGTTGAGGATGACAGAGGTTGCTGAGTTCCTGTAGTGTGTCTTTAGCCACCCTGTAGTGCTCTACAATTTCCACCTCATGCAGAACATGAAAAAATAAACAGGGTCTAAACACCCTTCTCCTTTTTGGATGAGGTCTATTAGCAGCAGCAGCATAGACTTTAGCCTTTTGCAAATACACATGCAGAAGAGTAACAGTGCTCCTAACATTGTTTCCATGCAGAGGAGTTTCTGTGGCTGTATTCCATTAGGTTTTAGAATTTGAGGCAAAAATCTGCACTGAGTGTGCACAATTATAGCTTGTTGAATAGCTCCTCCATCTTGGATTGGTTGATTAGCATGCAGTTAGCTTCTTATGCTGTAATTTGTATGCCGTGATGTTTACATGTTTGCATGGCTCTACATGGCATGTACAGTCACTTACAGAATACAAGTTGGTGACCTGCCATGTGTGCATCGTGCCACAACATGCACACAGTTTAAGTAAGCCATGTAGGCTTTATTGAATTCAGTCCCAAGTCTTTTTATATCTTGTATTGAACCATTCCATTGTTGTAGTATAATCTGTTTATTTCCAAATTTAATGCCTAACAGTTCAGTATCAAATCTAGTAAAATATATACCATATGTTGTTGTTGTTTGTCTTTCAGCTTTTCCCGGTAAGGGGTCGCCACAGTGAAACTCTGGTCCGCTAATGATTGGCAGTAGATTTTTACGAAACGTCGAGGTGCCAGCTTGACGCCCAACCTTCAACGAAGGCACGCCCATTTACGCACGCATGTCTTTCGAATGCTACCCAACCATGGGGAGTACAGGCAGAATCCACACAGAAGGCACTCCCTGCCCAGCTGAGAATCAAACGGGAGAACCTCTTGCTGTGAGGTAACAACACTACCACCGTACCACGGTGGCAGATCAGTAAAATATATACCATATATGTTTTTTATTTTTCCAAATCCTTTAGCTTTTTTATCTACAAATAAATAATATAAATATATATACATAATATATAAGATATAGAAACAATATATAAATATATACATATAATTATACTTTTAATAATAATAATTATAATAATTATTATAATAATAACATAATTATATATACTATATAATTATAACAATGAGCAAGGATGGACACAAGGCATTCTTTAGCTATGTCTGCAACCACAAAGGCAATACACAATTGTGTTCAGAGATCATTGTAAATGGAGCCATTGATACTGAACCAGAAGATATAGCAAATCTACTGGCTGATAAATTCAACTCCAGCTTTATCCCTCTCTCCCCCTCAACCTTCACTTAGGAAATACTATCTAATATAACTCCCCCTGTTATCACTAGGGAACAGATCCTTAATGCACTCTCTAAGGCCAAGAACACTGCATCAATGAGCCTAGGCGATATCCCATGATGCCTTCTAAATAGTATGAAACATGACCTATCAACGCTTCTGCAATTGCTATTTGACTATAGCCTCCAATGGGGCTTTCTGCTATGTGAATAGAGAAAAGCAACAGTCATACTTCTGCACAAAGGTGAGCCATCTACCGACCCTGAAAACTGCAGATCCATAAGTCTCACTAGTCTCATATGTAAAGCCACGGAAAAAATTATTATGGACATGATCAATACTGATATAGTAAACCTCCAGACACTAGTCCAAACCCAGTTTGGTTTCGTCAAGGGCAGATCATGCCTACTTAACCTGGTGGACTTCTCTAAGAAGGTCATCAAAGCAATGGATGAGGGAAAAATAGTTCAAACTGCCTACCTTGACCTGGCCAAGGCATTTTACATAATACCCCTCTTGGGCATTGTTGATAAACTCAAAAATTTACGTACAAACTCATATGTTACCCGATGGATAGCCAACTGGCTCACAGACAGGACCCAGGAAGATAGAATTGGGGAGTTCATCTCTACAAACAGGCTGGCCACAAGTAGAGTCCCTTAGGGATCAGTCCTTGGACCTCTCCTTTTAGGCATTTACTTCTCTGAAGTCAAGGCCATTGTCAGTGGTCTCTGGCTGACTAAATTTGCAGATGATTGCAAATTAGGAGCTGTCATTGAATCTCACACTGATACAAATGTTTTCCAGGAGGGGCTGATACAGACAAACAATTGGTGTCAGAGCCATGGACTAAAACTAAACGTCCAGAAATGCATAATAATATCCTTTAGAAAGTCATCCATCCCTGGTAATTATCATATTGACAACACATCCCTTAGAGTTAATCCAGTAGTCAGGGACTTAGGGACACATATAGATAGTAATCTAGCCTTTGACCATCATGCGTGAGGAAATTCTTCTATGTTGTGCAACTTATAAACAAAGGTATGGCATCTAAGTCCAAGGAAGTCATTGTTCCACTGTATTTGGCATTCATTAGCACTATCATTGAGTACAATGCCCCCTTTGGTATGTACCTAACCAGGCATATCCAACAATTGGAATGTCCACAGAGGTTCCTCACTAAAAGAATACAGGGCTTAAATAAAATGTCCTTTGAGGACTGCCTCAAGGATCTATCCCTGTATTCTGTCTCCTACATGCTTTTGAGGAAAGATCAATGCATTGTCAGACCCCACTCTGATTGACCTCCTGAATATCCACAAAACAAACAGCACCAGAATTGCCTATTCTAAAGATTTAAACCTTTCCTGTGATATAAATAGGACCTGCTGGAGAGACAGGTATATATCCCAGGGATTACCCCATCTCTGGAACAGTCTCCCCATCCATGTGAAGCAGAGTACCTCCCTAATCCAATTCAAGTGCAACCTGGACAATTGGATGGGGAACAGGAAATTCATCCCTGGTTTGGCACCTGTGTTTCTAATGGACACAGGCAACCTGTAAATGGTTCATCTCCTAGGCCCTAGCTTGTAAATGTTTCAACTCCCAAGACCCTGCTTACACTTATATAGGGTATCAGAACTTGTCAGAGATTTAGGATGCATGGCTAGGCTTACAAAGGCCCTTGTGGTCATTAGTGTAGTATAACACCTATGAACCTATGAACCAATTGCATTAAATCCGTGTAAATTAAATTTGCCTCACAATTATTTTATTGTTTTTTTCCTTTAACACCATTTTTTTAGTAAATCAAAAAGTGTCATACTCATTGGGCATCCCTGATACCCTCCACTTTTAATTTCAATCTATCTGTTTAGCCAACCATTGACTAATAACATTGTAATATATTTCCATAAATAACTTTCAAAAAATAATAATTTTATATGGAATATTCTATAGTTTTATCTATCTGTTTAGCCAACCATTGACTAATAACATTGTAATATATTTCCATAAATAACTTTCAAAAAATAATAATTTTATATGGGATATTCTATAGTTTTAAAATATTCCTTAACTATTACACATATTATTATATGCCAGTTTAATGATACATGAAATCAATTGACTTTCAATTTGGTTTTGTACAATGTTGTCGATATGCTTCTTAATTATAGACAACATATTCCTACTATCCTTTCCTTTCATCCCATATGCTCCATCATCACTTAGCAGTTTAATGAGATTATTATAACTTATTTAATAAAAATAAGGTGAGTATTTTATTATCTACATTATATATTGATACAAGTTTCCATTTACATAATAATGTTTTCACCCTTCTTCCAAATATACCTTATACCTCTACACATTCCCTTTGATTGTTATGCCTTGATTTACCTATTCACATATTACTTTGTGAAAATATTTCCTTTCTTCCTTGCTCATTTTACTGAAAATGTGTACTCAATACCATCTTTCCTGGTACAGGCAAAATCTTTCCCTCTCTCTCTGTTCTTTTCTGAACTCACTCAGTAGCAATTTGTCTTGTAAGTATACCATTGTGTATTTAGAATTGTGTTTAACTCCTGTGGAAACTTCTATGCATAGATGCAGCTTTAAAAAAAGAATCTATGGCTTTATCGCATCTTCCTTATTTACCATCACATCTTTCTCATTCTGCACCTCCATTAGCATACTTTCTTTATCCGTTATTGCCAAGTTAAATAAAATCTCTTCTTCTAGCAACATGTTTTGCTTTAACAACCCATCTATTATATTTGCTTCATTCAACATAAATATTCATGTTTGTTGTATTATCAGATTCTCATTATTACCTCCTATAACTTCCTCTAATTTCTGGCATTCTTTCTCATAAATGTATTTATTTTTTTTACTTATGCCGCAAACATTTAACATTAACATACACATTTTATATTTTATTTTATAATCGACACACCACTGTAACCAATTCCTATAAAAATCCATTTGTAATCGTTTGTAAATAATACCTGCCTTTCATCATGTAATGCCTGCACTTTTGAGCAGTGCCTAATCAATATCTTAGATCCCTTGCCTTCTTCACCAATAAACTGTGTCCAGAAGAACTCCATATTGCTACATGATTAAAAATTGACAAAGTAAACTGTCAGTAGCATCTTTCTTTAGTCTCTCTGAGAATGCAAGGAAGTGAATTTCTTAGTATCTCCCTTCATGTAAGTGCACTTATGTTCCTGTCCTATGCTAAGTCAAAATTGTGAAAGCATTGTTTGCATACTTTAACCTCTCTCTCTTACTTTCCTTTTTTCCCATAATGCCACAAATAAAGTCTTCTATAATCATTATATCTACATTAATATTCAAATATTTTTATATTCCTGAAAAAGTCTTGCTCTTTTAATACTTCATGTAAATAAATATATAAACTACCATAAGTCTTATTACTTGTCTTTAGTAAAATAAAGTAATACCATTGGCCTTCCTGGGCAAAAAAATAGTAACTTCATATACTTTAAAATAATTCACCTTATATAATATTATGATTCCAGAATATAAATCATTACCTGTGGAGCTTATGATTTTTCCTCCCTGTACTTATGTTAGCTGTTCTTCCTGATTTATGTTGTATAAACGGGTCTATATTATTACCTTGAATGTCCAGAATACCAAATACAACTCCGTTCACACATAAATGTTGATGTACACATTCAGCGAACTACCAAACCATCGAAAATGAAGACATCAAACGTGTTTCTTGTCCAGTAGCGGGATTGTGGGGATGAGGAAATATATCCTTTTCCCCACTGTAGTGTGGTCTCAGAGTTGATATATTTAAGTAGGGTGTGTGTGTGTGTGTGGAGGGCACAGCCCCCCACATGGGGGGGTGCAGGGGGGCTTGCCCCCCTGCAAAAAGTGTGTTATTATAGTTTTACTTAGTTGGGCTTCACTTACCAGAATGCCACTTTTGATGACATAATGCATTCGATGTCTTCATGTTCGATGGTTTGGTAGTTCGCTGAATGTGTAGATCGACGTTTATGTGTCGACGCAGTTGTATTCAGTATTTCGAACGTTTAAGGTAATAATATAGACTCGTATAAACATTTATCTAAGAAGCATATTTCATCATATTTTAACTATTTATACCACCGTACCACAGCAATAATCTATTTCATTTTTTATACAGCGTTCACTATGGAAAGGGATAGAAAAACTTGTCCTTTATAGATTTGGTATCAGTTTGTCTTTCAAGCAATTTTTCTTTTTTTCTAAGTCAATTATCTATAGTATCATTTTTTTTATTCTGCCATTCAGCTTGTTTTATATATCATTTCAGTCTCTTTAGATTTTAACATCTTTTTTTCCCCTAAAATCAGACACTCTTTATCATTGTCTCCTCTATCTATAGGAACATCTTCCTTCCCACCCTGTCTTCATCTTGACTAGGTACTGTTACTTCACCAGTTAACTCAGCTTGTTGAAACTTTCATTTTCAACATTTATGCTTTTTTTAACATAGTCAAACCCATTACCTAATGGTGGACAAAGACTGAACTCTTGACCTTTAGTTGCCCAAGGTTCAACCCACCATCGATCGGAGTTGTTCAATAGGAAATCACTGTTGGCAAATTTTGGTAGCACTGATGCCCTTTCTGGAGGAATGTTTCCCTTCTTTGAGTTAGTGTGATCATGGTGTTAGTATATCTAAGTTCAGAAAGTGATTTCTCAGCTTTTTTTGCTTTGGCGAATGAAGTTCGGGGATTCCGATCTTCAGTGCATTCACTTTTGTCCACTCATAGTGGAAGCCATTCACACCACCTATGTTCATTAGATTTGCAATACCTACAATACGGCCTAAAACTTTTAGCTGAATAGCCTACCTATCCACACACATTACATTGCATTTTTCTGCATTCATTAATCAAATTTTCTTCTGCAGCACAAAATATAGGATTACTATCAAAATCTCACACCTGCTATGTGCGAACATGTAATCCCGAAAGTATGGATTCAACATTTCAATTGAGCAAAAAAAAAAATTTTGAAGTCATAACAGCAAATGCGCACTAGCAATCACTGTTGTGGATTGCAGATCACACTATAGTCAGGATAGATAAATGTACCCTTTCCCTCACTGTAGTGTGATCTCGGAGTGTGTATATATAAATAGTAGGGGGTGTGTGGGGTGTAGCCCAAACGTGAGGGGTGCAGGCGGGCTTGCCTCTCTGCAAAACATTCATAGCTCATGACCGGAAGTGTGGCATTTTTGGTAAAGTCGACATTCCTGAGTTGTCGACTTTCCTTAAATACCTCATTCAGTCATATTATGGCTCATAAATTTGATTTCCAATATTTTGCATTGGAAACATGAACAATTGCAGGTGTGAGATTTTGATAGTAAACTCAATAGATATAGGTTTACTATTGAAACCTTAAAAGCACATTATGCGAATGATTACAAAATCGAACTTAAATCTTGATTTCCATAACATAAGAAAGGCAAAAATAATGAAACCGGTAAAGTCGACATTACCCAGCGTTCCTTGCCTTCCAGTCAATTCCAACTAATGTTTTGCAGGGAGGCAAGTACCCCTGCACCACTCACAATCCCTGCTAACTATATATACAAACTCCGAGATCGCACTACAGTAAGGAAATGGGTACCTTTCCTGATCCCCACTGTACCATGATCTCCAGGCAAAACATTGACCTCACAACATCAAATGCACACTAGCATTCACTGTTGTGGAGTCAACCATTTTCAGTTTGGCCTTCTGTGAACTGCAAATTAGCCTTTTGACCATTCCCATTGCGCATGAATACCATCCGAAATTTTGATAGCAAACCGGATGTATATATATATATATATATAGTTTCACTTTATAATCTCAAAATGCTGAAATCTCAAATGTCAGCATTTCGAGACTATAAAGCTGAATTTCAAAATGTGGAAAGTGCATAATTGCAAGTTCAAATATCTCAAATTTGCAGTTATGGCTTTACGTTACGTGACGTGCTGTGTTTAAGTTGGATGCAGCTTGATGTGGTATATGGATTTGCGTGGAGTGTAAGGTAGGTGACTGTTTTTTAAGGGTTTTGTGTGGGAGTTTGAGTGTGTGAGATTGTTTTAAAGTTGTATGTGTGGGTTAGGGTAGGTAGGTTAACGTTTGAGTGTGTAATTGTTGGATGTGTTGATGTTTGCATATGTGTGATGTGTGTGTGTGTGTGTGTGTGTGTGTGTGTGTGTGTGTGTGTGTGTGTGTGTGCGCGCGTGCACGTGAGGGACTGTGGAATGTCTGGGTGTGAGTGTTCTGTCTGTTATTGTTTGTGCATCTCAGAGCTAGTATATATATATATATATATATATCTATATATATATATATATATATATATATAAGTAGGGGGGTATGGGGGTGAAGGGTGGGCTTGTTACCCCGGTTTTTGAGCAGTGTAGGTATTTGCGTGTTTGGTGTTTTTTTTTTTGTGTGTATTTGTTTTGTGGTGTGGGTGTTGTGGTTTGTGTGTGGTGTGGTGTATGCTGTGTGTTTGGGTTTATGGTTTCAGGTTTGTGAAGTTTCAGTTTTGTACGTTTTCAGCTTTATGGTCTCAAAATGCTGAAATTCGAGATTTCAGCATTTCGAGACTATAAAGTGAAACTACATATATATATATATATATATATATATATATATATATATATATATATATTTTTTTTTTTTTTAGACTGTTGTTAATAACTGTTCCCTTTATTCCATTAATCATAATTACATGTGGAATATTCTTCATAATATTTTCATTTTCTAGCAGTATTATCTATAACTCCCATACTCCAGTCTAAATTTTTCCTTCAGTCATATAATTTGTCCATAGACTGCACAAACTGACATAGATAGAAAAAGTACAGTTGTGTAAGTAAACTTACAATAACAGTGGACGTTTGAATTATCACTGCTTAACTCTGGGGGTTATATCCTGCATAGGATATAACAGACATCCAGCTTCCAAAGCTTCAGGGCACCTTACATACATTCAAACTGCCATTCATCTCGAGTTGAACTGAATCAAATACAGGTTTGGGTGCTAAGCCCTTCAGAGCTTTCATGCCAACTGGGAGAGGGGGGCTGAGCCCTGAAATGAAAATGCAAGGAATAACAATAAATAAATAAATAAATAAATAAATAAATAAATAAATGCCCACTCCCCATCATGAACAACACACCAAAAAAAAAAGGAGGATATAGGGAAGGAATGGCTAGTGTAGCAGTGATCATTCAAACATCTCCTGTTATGGTAAGTTTACTGAACAACTGCTCTATATGCATCACTTTGATGATTGCTGAAGTATCTTTGGCTGTATAGGTGGACTACCCTAGCTTACTACATTTGGGAGGTAGAAGGAGAAGAATTGTGAAGAATGATCTTAGCAAAGCCAACAGGCCTAGAGAAGGAATCAAGCTTGTAGTGCTTTGTAGAAGTATTAAGAGAGGACCATGCTACAGCTTCTAGAATAATTCTAGAATTAAACATTTTCCAAAAATCCATAGACAAAGCCAAGACCCTTGTAGAATGGGCCTTGATGCTGTTTGGAAGAGTTTTGCTGGGATGAGTATAACAGAATTTAATAGCCTTAGACAATTATTTGGAAATAGTCTGTTTTGACACAGACTGATCCTTCTTCTTACCTTCACAAGAAATAAACGATTGATCCAAAGATATGAAAGATTTAGTTCTGTCAAGTCAAGATAGTACCTCAGTTGTCTTTGAACATCCAAGGTACAGGGTATCCTTTCTCACTCATTTTTAGGTTCAGGAAAAAAAAATGTGGAGATGGATAGTTTGGCTTAAAGTAAGCACAGATACCACTTAAGCATGAAAAAGGATTAACTCTCAAAGAAACCCTGTCTCCGTTGAAAATGAGATAGGGTTGGCTCACCATAAGAGCTTGCAAATCAGATACACTTCTTGCAGAGCTCAGAGAGATAAGCAAAACTGTTTTTCATATTAAGAACCTCCATTCAGCCAGGTTAGCTGGTTCAAATGGAGCAAGTGTTAACTTCCCTAATATAAAATTATGATCTAAAGAAGTAGCCACCAGTTTCAAAAATAATTAGCATGAGAATGCATTGAAATAGGAGGATCCATGGGCAGGCATGCTGAAATGGCTGATAAATGAAACTTGGATAGTAACTGACACAAATATTGTTAAAACAGAGAACAACTAGCTGTAAATGGGTGCTACATATGTTCTTGCTACAAACAACAAAAACAAATTCCATTTACTAATATATGATTTTCTAGTAGCAAGCTTTTTTACCTCCATTAGTCTCTGCTGCACACCCTCAGTAAACAGGTGCCTAAAGGAAATTAAGACCCGATTGTCCATGCAGTCAACTGAAGTTGATTGAGGATGGAGTGTATCAAACACCCCTGTTCTTGTGTGAGTAGATACAGTCTGTGAGGAAGTTTGTGATAATTATCCCTGGCCATTTCCAAACAAAGGGAGAAACAAGGTTGCTTGGGCCAGAAGAGAGTTATCACAATGATCTTGTAGGATTCCTTCTGAATCTTTGGAAGTACCTAAATATCAGTGGAAAGATCAAAAAGCATACAGGAACATTCCTGTTCAAGGAAAAGAGAATGTATCTACTTTCCAGGTCTTCTTGCATGCAGTCGTAGAGCAGATTCATTCCAGTTGATTGTTCTCAGAGGAGACAAATAGGTCTACTTGAGGAACTCCTCACAGATGGATCAAATCTTGGAAGACCGCTGGTCTAGTTTCCATTTGTAAGGGTCTGCCCCTTTAATGCTCAGCTTACTTGCCACATAATTCTGCTCTGAAGGAATGTAGGATGCCTGCAGAGTGAGATTGTGCTGTGAGGCTACATCACAAGCTAGCGCAGGTGGTCTGTAAAGAAGGTATGATCTGGTTTCCCCTTGCTTGTTGATGTACCACATGACTATGGTATTGGCAAGTGACAACTTGACGAGGTCCTGGGGACCAAAATGATTTTGACAGTTGAGTGCCATGATCAGGGCAAGCCTTTCCTTTATATTTCTTTGCTTGCATATGTCCTTGGTGTTACACTCACCTTGCATGTTTATTCCTCCTGAAGCTGCTCCCCAAGCAAAGTTTTAAGACATCTGTGGTGACTGGCTGGTTTGGAACAGGAAGAGGGAGACCTATATTTAAGTATATTTGGTGTTTCCATCAAGTCATTTCTCTTCTGATAATCCCAGCACTGTAATTTGAAAAGACAAAGGGCACTGGACTGGGACCAAAGATATTTCATATACACTTGTATCTTTCTCATGTAGAGTCTTGTCAGGACTATCATGAGAATTATCGATGTCATGAGACCCAAACTTATGAGGTATTCCCAAGCAGTGACTGATGTCTAACTGGAAAACTTTAGAAATGGATCTAGATACAGATCTATTTTTCTTTCTTGTGGAAGAAAAGCTCTTTGAACCAAGGTGTCTATCTGACACCCAAGGAACACAATCCTTTGTGAGGGAGTCATAAAAGACTTTTGAATGTTATCTTAGAATCCCAGCTTGTATAACAGATCTCTAACTCAAATAACAGATTTGTGTCACTTTGAAAAATACACTACAAAGATAAGAAAGTCATCGAAATATGGAAACATGCAGTTACCTTGTCGACTACAATGAGCTATAACTGGTGCCAGACACTTTGTGAACACTCTTGGTGCAGTGGATACTGTAAAGAGTTAGACAGAGAACTGCTTACATGATCCAGAGAAACAAAACCTTAAGAAACACCTGAAGTCTCAATGAATAAGTATAAGATTTTTATTTATTTATTTATTTTATTTTACATTTGTTGACCGGGCTAGTCTAGCTGGATATATGTCCATTTTCAGTAGAGGCCCAGGGAGAAAAGCTCCACATAGAAGACTTACAAAAACAGTACATTAAACATTAATTACAAGAATCTTGTGAGATGATAACATGTGTTCCAAGGTAACAAAAACATTTTTTTTTTACTATGAGAGGAGGGAGAAGGATTTAGAAGTATGTGGTAGACATCCAAAGCAAAGTGATGAGCAGGAATAAGAGAACAAAGTAGTTAAAATGGGATTGGAAGAATTAGCTGTAGGGTAGTAACTTGTTGATAAGACAGTAAGATGGCCAATTCAGTTGTTCCTAGTTACAGTAAGTCAGCTTAAATGGTTGTGGACTTAAAGTTGCAGAAAGAGAGATGTAAAAAAATAAGATGTTGGGCAAGACTAACAGTGAGAGATACTTTAGTCAGGATTAGTACAGGGACATAGCCAGTGGGTTGTAAGGTATGATTTAAGTTTCTTTTTAAATAGTGAAGTTGAAGAAAGAGATGTAAGTTCACTAGGAAGTATGTTCCAGCTTTTGCCTACAGTGTTAGTGAAGAGGGATTCTCCTGCTTTATTGTTAGATTTTTGAGTAGAGATGAGTAGTTTGTTTGCAGAGCATAGGTTTGTAAGATTTTTATATGGGCAGGTTAGACTTTTGAGAATTGGTGTGTTACTTGGATGATACAGGGTTTTATGGGTAATAGTTGGTGAAGTAGAATTTGGTTTTGTAGTACCAGCCAACCCAGTTGTTTCAGATTTTGGCAGTGGTGGGATCTAACAGGGGAGCCTGTAGCAAATCTGGCAGTGTTGTTGTAGTCGATTGCCAGCTTGTTGAGGTTGCTTTTTGATAGATTAGTATATATAGGGGATGCATAAAAGAGTGTTGAGATGAGGTGGGTGTGGGCAATAGAAGTTCTTGCTATGGGAGTAAGGAAAGGTTTAATTCTATAGAGGGAGCCTAGTTTTCGGTTAATTGATTTTATTGTGGTGTTAATATGAGTATCAAAGTTAAGGCTGTGGTCAATTGTCACTCCCAAGAGTTTAATGGTAGTGTTAGGGGATATAACTGTACTATTTTTAGATTTAATAGTGAAGTAAAGTGTGGGGGACTTGAGTGTGGAAGTAAACAGTAGAAGTTTAGTCTTTTTGGGGTTAAGGAGGAGGCAACGCTGTAAAACCATTCCTCAACAAGTTCAAAGACATTTTGGGTGAGTGACTGTAGTTCAGACGGTTCAGTAGCTGAGGAGATTAAGGTCGAGTCATCTGCATATTAAATGGATACAGCATGTGGGATGCTAGTAGACAGATCATTTATAAAGATAGAGAATAGAAGAGGGCCCAGGAAAGAACCTTGGGGTACACCAAGAGAGACAGGAAGGTGGGAAGATAGAGTGTTGTTCCAGAGTACTGCCTGTTGCCTGTTGTCTAAGTAGGACTTGAACCACTGTAGAGCTTGAATATCAAGTGAAAGGGACTTAAGTATATTCAGTAGAAGGTGATGGTTAACCATATCAAATGCTTTTGAAAGATCTATGAAGATAGCAGAGGACAGGGTGTTATGGTTACGGTTCTTGTTAATATGGTCAGAGAATGATAAGAGGGCTGTAGTGGTGCTGTGGAAAGGTCAAAAGCCATGTTGCGAGTTAGCTAAAAGGTTATTTTGGAGGAGATGGTCTAGCAGTTGATGATGGATGCATTTTTCCAAGATTTTAGCTATGGGAGAGAGCAGGGCAATTGGACGGTAGTTAGAAAGTTCTGTTGAGTTATCACCTTTGTGTCGGGGAATTATATGTGAGATTTTCCAGATGGATGGGATGGTGCCTTCAGTGATGGTTCTATTAATTAGGATAGAGATAGGGTAAGCAATACATTTTTCTGCTATTTGAAGATACTTAGCAGGTAAGAGGTCGGCAGAGGGGGTAGAGGGTTTAAGTTTTTGAAGGAGAGTACAGATAAGGGATGTAGGCACAGGTTGGAGTTGGAAAGTGGGTGGTGGGTTCTTTAAGGAAGAAGAAAGATTAGAGGATATAGGAGGTAGAGAGTTAGCAAGTGACTGGATAGCTTCAGTGAAGAAGGTATTGAAGGAATCAGCAATTAGTTTGGGAGTATTGGTGCTGATTCCAGAGGGGGTTGGTGTTTTAGAGTTGCCGGGATGTAATAGTCTATTGATTCCTGCCCAGAATTTTTGTGGACTTTGTTGGTTGGAATGTTGGAGTTGAAAGAAGAAGTTTTTTTTGTCCAGTAGTATAGATGTTTTAGTTGAGTTTCTAAGTTGTTTAAATTTTAGCTGATCTAATGGGGTTTTAGAGGTACGCCATTTGACCCAAAATTTGTTTCTTAGTAGAATCTTTTGCTTAGTTTCCTTTGTAAGCCAAGGTACAGTTTTGTTACTGCTCCTTCGAGTATGAAAAGGGGCATGGAAATCCAAGATTTCAAGGAACTTAGAGTTGAAGTATGCCACTGCTTCATCTAGTTGGTGGTGTTTTAAGGGTGGCCAGTGCATACACTGAGTTCATTCTGGAAGTGTTCTGGGTTAAAATGTTTATTGCAACGAGATGTTTTAAAAGTTGAGGGACTGTTAATATTGGTCTTATGTCGAATTATGTAAGTTAGTGAGTGATCACTAATATCTGCTGGTAGGATACCTGCCATATATGATGTGGATAGAGTATTTATAAGGATCCAATCTAGGGTGGATTCTTTGTTATTAGGTTTATGGATACGAGTAGGTGAAGTGATAGTTTGGGAGAAGCCATAAAGGTTTATGTGGTTAGTTGGGTTATTGGAATTACAACTATTAAAGTCGCCTAGGAGAATGGTTTCTTGTGAGTAGTTAGTGGATAGCCAGCTAAGGATATTTTCAAGGGAGGTGATGTTATTACCTGGTGGAAGATATGAGCATATAATGTAGATGGCCTTACTAATATTAAGCTGAAGCTTAGTAATAAGAACTTCAGCATTGCTATCAGAAGGTGGGTGTAAATCAAGTGGTGTAACTTGTAGGCCTGCTTTGTATAATACGGCTACTCCCCCACCCTTTTTGTTAACGTGATCCATTCTTATAATGCTATACCCAGGAGGGGTGATTTCATAGTCTTGGATTGTTGGTTTTAACCATGTTTCGGATAGGCAGAGAATGTCAAAGTTATATACATCCAGTAGGGCATGAAGGTGAGTCAATTTGTTATTGACACTTCGTATGTTTAAATGAGATATGAAGAGGGAGGTAGGAGGCCTAATAGGGGTATGAAAGGGAGAGGGAGAGGGTTCCTCTGGGTTAGCTGGTCTAAAAATGGATGGGTCAGGATTGGGATGAATGTCACCATCAAGTAGGAGGTGAAGGTGTAGTCTTGGTTTGTGAATTAGAGTAAGATTCAATATGTTATGCGCTTTTTTGACTTGGTGGAGTTTATAACTAATGTGGATGACTCTATGATACTTTGGGAGGAGGTAATTAGTTACAGAAGTAATGTTGATGTGTTTAAGAGTAGCTGACGAGGATGATGGGTTAGTATCTTTTGTGTACAGACGGAAGTTAGTGAAGCTAAGATGTTCATAGGCAGTTAGAATATAAGGAAGGAAAAGGAAAGGCAGAAGTAAGAGTAGTAGTAGGGGTTTAAGGTGAGTTGATATGGGATAAGTAGGCATAGTGCTGAAGAAGTAAAGGGTGAAGAGTAAGTAGGCAAGAGTATAAAGTTAATTAGGAAGAGTATTGTAAGATTGGAGATCTTTAATGAGATGTGGGATGGGATTGGATCAATGTTGATGTGTCTTTTTAAATCTAATGTTACCAGGAAACTTGAATGAGGATCATTGGATCAATGATGATGTGTCTTTTTAAATCTAATGTTACCAGGAAACTTGAATGAGGAAGAAGCGGTAACAGGTTGTGAAGTGACATCATTTTGAATTTAAGCACTGTCACTAAAAAACATCCTTGAATAAAATACCCACCTGGGAAGGAGGAACTGATTCTATCACACTTTGGGACAGCATGTGATGAGGGACAGGTAGAACTAAAATAGTCTGGTCTGGTTGATGAGGTATTACCCCAAAAAGTAGGAATTTCCTCCTACTGCCATCTGTGACCTTGATGAACAATCTTCCAAAGCCATTTATGTCAAAGTGTTTGTTGTCAAAGAAAACAATGGTGATTCAGGCCTTCTGGAAGGGGTATGGAGTTGCTAGGGTGGGAGTGGAGTGGAGTGGGGGACAAGGTCCTATAAATAGTCATTCTGACTTGTTGGATGTCTCTGATTTTGAGAGGTTCCAGAATTATTTTTGGAAACTCCTTGCCATTTTTAAATATCTGTTTATCTGCATTTTGATGAGGCTGTTTATTTAGGGGTTTTTTTGCCAAAACTGAATGAGGAATTAGAGAATATATTGGAAAATTTGGAATAGGAGAGCTGAAAATTTGAGAGATTCACTGTATGAACTTACCCCTTCATTCACTTTTTTATCACCTCTTCAGTAAAGGGGCCCAAAAACTGGATCTCATTCCAAAGAAGAATTTCATCTCTCATTTTTAACATAATCTGGAAAGTTCTGGGAGTGCAGCCAGACAAAACCTCCTCAAAACAGTACCAGTGGCCATAGTCCTGGAAGACTTATCAACTGAATGATACACACACACACACACACACACACACACACACACACACACACGCACACACACACGCACACACACACACACACACACACACACACACACACACACACACACACACACACAATGTAAAAATGACATGTACAATAGAAGTAACTAAATTATTTCAACTAGATTTTTCCTCACAGCAAGAAACTCCAGACAAAACATCCTTCATACTTTCACATTTAATCAGAACAAGCTTTGCATATGAGCCTAAGAATTCAAAATTCTGAAAATCTAGGTTGCAGAAGCATGCCCATTTTCCTGTACTTATCTAAAAATCTTCCCATCCATATCAGAGATAGTAGGATTGGAATTAACTAAATGTTTTGCAGCAGCTGGATTAAGTAAAGCTACAGCTGCTGGGTCAAGTTTGGGAAGAATATATAAAAACTTAGAAGACTGAGGAACTTTGTACATCCTATCTGCCTTTTTAGATGCAATTGGCTGACTAACAGGAAAACTGCAGACTGTAGCATGCATCCTCCATTTATTTATTTATTTATTTTTATTTTATTTTACATTTGTTGACTGGGCTAGTCTAGCTGGATACATGTCCTTTTTCAGTAGATGCCCAGGGAGATAAGCTCCAAAGTTAAGTAAAATTTACATAAAAACAGTAGTTAAAAATACAATACATAAAACAAGTCTACAATAGTTAAAAGTTCAATACTTAAAAAGCATATTTCTATGAATTACTACACATGAGAGGATTAACAATATTTGGATAGAGAAAAGATATAAAAATGAGACTTATGTTTAAGAAATAAGTATAGAGGCAAAGGAAAGTTTAGAATTGGCACCAGTGTAGGAGAATACAAGGGTTCAGAGTTATTGAGACATATGGGGTAGAAAGAAGAAAGAGAATGAAGGAAATAGATGAAAGAAGAAAGAACAAACAAAGCACTAGCTAGTGTACAGGTGACTTCTGAGGAGTTTAGTTACAAAGAGGTCATAGCAGGGAAGATAGGGGTAGAGCAAGGAGAAGAAAAAGGGGGATGAACTATGGTTCAGTCTGGTTTCGAACAGGGACAGAGCCAGAGTAGTTGCTGATGTTCTTTTAGGTGTTTCTTGAAGAGAGATGTTGATGAGTGAGATGTGAGTGTAATAGGAAGGTTATTCCAGATTTTGCCCACAATATTGGTAAATAGTGAGTCCCCCGCTTTATTGTTAGATTTGATATTAGAAATTAGTAGTTTGTTTGCAGAGCGAAGTATTGAAAGATTTTTATATGGGGTGATCAGGTTAGTGGGGATTGGGGTGTTATTTGGGTGATGAATTTTTTGTGTGATCACAAGTTGATTATACAGTAGTTGGTTTTGTAGCTCTGACCATCCTAGTTGTTTGAGGTTGTAGCAGTGGTGGGTTCTGAAAGGGTTCCCTGTGGCAAATCTGGCTATGTTGTTATAGCTAGTTTCCAGTTTGTTTATGTTGTATTTTGATAGGTTGGTGTATATAGCAGAAGCATAGAAAAGTGTAGAAATGAGGTGAGTTTGGGCAATAGAGGTGCTCACTAGTGGTGTGAGGTAGGGTCAGAGTCCATAGCTGATAGAACTGGAAGAATGAGTAAAAGTTCTGGAAATTCCTTCCGTAACAGCTCAGAGTATTTTCTGAGGGACTGATAAACTCCAGAGTTCTCCCAATGAAAACACTGTCACATTCTGGAAATAGTCTCAGAGAAAGAGAAACACTCACAGGGATCTTTAAAAAATGAGTTCTCTTCTGTGTCTAAATCAGAAAGGTGAAGAGAAAACCCTGTATCTACCCCTTCATCTTCCTATCCAGATTCAGAATATTGAGTCCCTTGAAGAAAATAGAGTTATCAATCATTCTTTTACCAGAAACTACTTTATAACAAGCATGAACAGTCTGAATTAAACCCTGAGCCAAACCCAGTAAACTACTCCTGTCTAAAAAAATGTTGAGAAGTAGTAGACACGTGTTTAGTTTTCTGTTTCTTTTTGACAGGAGAAAAATGGGCTAGCAGAGTTATTAATGGCAGCAGCAGGTTTCCCAGGGACTGGCACAAAATTGTAACAAACAGAGAAGGCCTTCCCTGTTCCCTCTCTCAGGACTGACAAGAGTGGCTCTCCTTGTCTACTGTAGGCTTCCTAAGAGTCACAGAGGATGTGGCTAACTACCTGTCCATAGTGGCTGTAGGTGCTACACCAGAGGGGTCCAGGGTAAAAGATGACTTATCTGAGGTACAAATAATGGTCACAGCAGAGACACCAACCTGCAGCTGAAGCAAATTGCTAGCCTTCTCATATAATACCTCTAATACAAAAAACTTAAAAATACAATAAAAGTGAAAAAGTGAAGGTTCTAATCACATTTTTAAGTTTTTTGTATTAGAGGTATTATATGAGAATAGGAGAGGAGGTGACCTTGTGAACTATACTGAGGCCTAGAACAGAAGCGGATAATGCTGTATAATGCAGATAAATCAACAGGCCTCAATAATAAGGTGTCATTGAAACCTTTTTTAAAATCTTGACCACTGAAGCATTGATTTATCTACTTAGCAGTATTTTACTATTTATTATTATTATTATTTTTTTTATATATGATATGTGTTTTGTAGCCTTATGTGCTTTACAAAAGTTTTTAATGAACTTTGTATGTTTTTATGATGATTTTAGATGTTACTGTTCCTTTAATGACTACATTTCTTATTAATTGTGTCCCTAATTGGATTAGTATAAATTTAGTGAGTTTGATGTGTAGTCTGATGAAGGGGTTAGATCCCTGAAAGCGCTTACTCAATAAAGTCTACAGCCGTGGTACACCATGTGCGTTTTTCTTCTTTTGAATATTTATGTTTTGCGCACCAGCTGTTTTACTAGTTGGATAGAAACATTTATTTCTTGGTACTTCAATTCAGGTTGTACCCTGCTATAGGTCCCCAACCAGATCCAAGACTCTCACTCCACGTTCCTAAGCAACCTGGAAACTATTACGGTCCAACCCAACATCTCATACAAGGGGACTTCAACTACCCTTCCACTGGGAAAACTACTCATGCACCAATACACTGGCCCAACGCTTCCTGGAATTCATCACTTCCAATGCCCTGGACCCGCTCATTCTTACCCCCACTAGAGGAAGCAACATCCTTGACCTGGTTATTACAAACATGGGCATCGATTGCTCTACACCAATAGTCAGTTCCTCCCTGGTTAATCACCATGGAAATCCACATCTCATCCACACCCCTCACAAAGGTAACCAGCATGAAAAACTTCTCCAAAGCTGACTTTGGGCTCCTAAAAACAGAGGTGGCTAACTTCATGGCACCCATGTCAATGGAAAATAGATGCATGCCTGCTGAATCATACACAAATGCACTCTACGAATACAAACATAAATGCATAGATCTAGCTATAACCAACAGAACCAAGATGCTCTCTTCCAAAAAAAGGAAGCCAATCTGGTGGTCCCCTGCCATTAAAAACTCTACAACAGAAGGAAGAAACTGTTGCAGAAAAGGATGAAGTTCCAAGACTGGAAAAACTCTCTTATTAGCCTGAACAAAATGTTGAGATCCCTCATCAAAACCTCTAAAGCCAGCTATGAAGGCAGAACTGCGGCAGACACTAAAAACAACCACAAAGCCTTCTATAGTTATATCAAGAATCTCCACTGCAATACCCAGGTTTGCTCTGAGTTACTGCACAATGGTACCTCCTATACTGAGCCAACAGATATTGACAAAATACTGGCTGACAGATTCAGTGCCAACTTTATCCCTTTCTCTCCCCCAAAGGACCAATCAGAATACCAGTGGAATTCCAGGCACCCAGCATTACTGCAGCACAGGTTAAAGCTGCATTGTCCAAGGCCAAAAATACAGCTTCCATGGGACCTAACGAAATTCCTGGATGTGTTCTACATGAACTACAAAGTGAACTGGCATCACATCTGTGTGCCCTGTTCACTCACAGCCTTGCCTCAGGCTTTGTCCCTACCGAATGGTGAACTGCTACAGTCATCCCACTCCATAAAGGGGGAGTGACTACTGACTCTGGGAATTATCGCCCCATTAGCCTGATGAGTCTGATATGTAAGGTTATGGAGCACATCATCATGGCACTAATTAACAAGGATATATGGAATCTCCAAACTCTAGATCCTACGCTATTTATTTTTTTGAAAGGTATATCATGCCTGCTGAATCTGGTCGACTTCTTAAGTCAGTCACCAGAGCTGTGGATGAGGGCAAGACAGTTCATACAGCCTATCTCAATCTGGCCAAGGGCTTTGATACCATTCCCACTCAGGAATTACTGATAAACTCACCAAACTAGGCATCAGCCCCATTACCACCAGGTGGGTTGTAAATTGTCTTACAGATAGAACCCACAGTGTGAAAGTAGCGGACTCCAAGTCAGACTGCTGATCAGTCACGAATGGAGTCCCACAGGGATCGGTCCTGGGTCCTCTCCTGTTTGGCATCTACTTCTCAGATGTCCAGGCCAACTCGGTGGGACTCTGGCTGACCAGGTTCACAGACAACTGCAAGCTGGGAGCCATTATTAACTCCCCAAGTGATGTAGACATTCTACAGAAAGGCCTCACTGAGACCAATGGCTGGTGTCGAAACCATGGCCTTAAACTTAATGCCAAAAAATGTGTCATCATCCCCTTTGGGAAAAACTCAGTTCCCACTAATTACCACATCAATGGGAGCCCACTGAACACTAAAGGCATTATAAGAGATCTGGGAACACAGGTTGACAGCAACCTCTCCTTCAACCACCACATTGCCACTGTGGTCAGAAAGTCCTTCTATGTGGCACATTTCATTACCAAGGGTTTTGCATCCAGGAAGAAATAGCTCATCATCTCCCTCTACTCTTCCCTCATTAGGCCAATCATTGAGTATAATGTCTTATTTGGCATGCACCTCACTAGACGCATGCAACAGCTGGAAAGGCCACAAAAGTACCTCACATAGAGGATCCTAGGCCAAAATTAATGACTGTCAGCAGCCCTCAAAATAAATGTTATACAGGAGGGTACCCCTACAATATTTCAAATGAATTAATTCAATGTTTAAAAACTGCCCCTAAGCTATATGATATACCATGTGTGTACTTTATACTATCAATAAAGAAGCACACATTTCATAATATGTCAAAATAATTCAGTTCTATTACTATGAAGGGTTACAGGGTGATTGCAACCCCCCCATAATATTTATTTCTATGTATTTGTTAGTAAGAATTTTGTTGCATGTGCATTTTCTGAATGGAGGAATGCCATTTCAGACATAAGTTGCTTTCATTGCATACGATTTTTTCCATTCCTTTGAACTGCATTGTGTGACTATAGTAAGCAGCAAAGGATACCTGTAGTAATGTACTCTGGTATGACATGATTTTAACTGATATTGAAACAGGTCTAATATGTCTATAGACATTGCTGTGCTATAATTTCTGTGTGGTGTATTCCATTATCTAACGCTGTGGTATTTCAAGATTTACCTAATTCTGTTATCTAATGCTACACATTCCATTTCATTTTTAAGCAAATACAACCATTTTGCCCAGATGTGTCAAATTAATATAAGCTTAACTTGCAGAAAAAGTGAGTTACTGTCTGTCAGCAGTAATCACTTATAATAAAGTAATCTCCTTTACCCAGTACTTTTTTCTGTCTCCAAACTTTTACCACCACCTCTAACTCTGAGCTATCGCAAAGACATTCTGAACTCAAATAGTTGTCCTTGATATCTTATTAATTTTTTCTGACTGCAGTTCTCAGTGATTTAGCAGAAAGTCACAATCATATCATATGGTTATCATTATTCATCCTTAATTCCTTATACTTTAGCTGTTTTGACAAATGGTGAGTTCAGAAAGTTAGTCAGTGAAACCACCCCCAGTCCTGTGCAAAATCAGCAGAGTGTTTCTTCACTTTTTTTTTTTTTGTTTTTGTTTAGAAGAAATCTTTCCTGTGGGCTTTCTTTTTCTGGGTGACACTCTGCTCTGATCTTTACGTAGCGACTTCTTCTCCCACGTCCTGTAATGCGGTGTGCTCACGTCCACTGCACAACATCTTCTGGTTCCTTCTCCTCCAGTTTCCTAAATCACTTGAACATACTGGGGTCATGGAATGAAAAACTGTTCTCTGGTACATCTTCACTCACCAGGCAACAAAAAACAATGTCTTCCAAACCTCCTTCTGCAAGTACTGTGACCACAGGCTCCTCCCTCCACTCCTTAGTAACTACGTCCTTAGCAGGCAAATTTCCCAACTTCTTCTCACCCATAACTGCTGTTTCCAACATTTTTTCCTATAGCTTGTTCTTTGCTCTGCTGCAGCTTGTGACAGTCCTCCTGATCCACTTCCTCCATCTAACTGCATTCTGGTGAAACTGACTGATTGGCAAACAGGAGAGAAAGCTCCCCACTCCTTTGGCCAAAGTTCCTCAAGTTAGTATGACTACAACCTTGGGACTGCACTAAGGCAGTGGGACTGATCAGATCAACAAACAGTAAATTTAAAAAAAAGTTTAAAAATAATATATTTTATTATGTATGTGTGTATATATAGGGGTGCAGAAACTTCTGTTAATGGGTCTTTTCAGTGATGAGTGAAAAAGCCGGTATCGCTTATAAAAAATCAGCTGACTGAAAATCACTGCCTTTTTAACTATGAGAGTGCAGTAGAGTGGGAATTGTCTAATATTCCCTTTCACCACTGTAGTGTGATATTGGGTTTGATATATATAATTAGTAGAGGGTACAGAAGGTGCAGGGGTATGATTCACTGTAAAAAAAAACTGTTTGCTACTTTTTTTATCCTTTGTGGATCAGTGTTTGTTTTGGCTGCCCATTTGATGATGACCATTTGTGGATCAATATTCTGCATTTTCAATAGAAGATTAGGCTTCCATATATCTATCTCTATATCTATCTCTCTCTCTCTCTCTGTCTATATATATATATATATATATATATATATATATAGATATAGATATATATATATATATAGCTATGAAATGTATGTGTGTATAATTATAATTAATATTATTATGTATTTATTTATACCTTTATTATTTATATGTATACGTGTGTGTGTGTGTGTCTGTGTGTGTGTATGTGTGTGTGTGTGTGTGTGTGTGTGTGTGTGTGTGTGTGTGTGTGTGTGTGTGTGAGGAGACCAGTTGGCATAATAGTTAAGGTCCTCACCTCCCATGCACAAGGTACAAGGTTGAATTGCCAGTATGGCATTTGCATGTTCTCCCTGTGTCACTGTGGAGCTCTTCCCATCTCCCAAAAACATGCCAAAAACATGCTGTGTGTTTTCTCCTCAACCCTAACCCAGTAATGGAGTTGTGCACAGCTCAGATTCTGGACAGTGCCTATAAAGGGGTAGAGATGTATATACCAGCTGCTTTTGGTATTGGGAATTAATTATGGTGCAAGGTATCCTCAAGATAGGAGAACATGGATCACAGACTCAGTGGTGTAAACATTGGTTCTAATGTCTCCAAAATGGACATGGTTAGTTACCAGTGATAAGTAGGGATAGGACACAACCATCCTGCTCTGAATTACTTCTGGGACCCATGCTAACAGTGGGAGGGGAGTATGTGCCCATAATGGCCAGTGGGTACCTACTATAAAGCCCTGGATCAATAAGATACTGGCTGGCAGGTTGCCAACTCTGGTTACCAGGGATAGGTCTGATGAATGAAAGCTGGACGTAAAACCAATCAACCTACTGAGTATGAACTAAAAATTGCCACACTCAATGTAGCTTCACTGACAGGATGGAGCTTGGAAGTGGATGACAAGATGGTAAGGAGGAGATTGGACATCCCATGTATCAAGGAGACAAGATAGAAGGACAGTGCAGCAAAGTCATTTACTTGGGATCCAGAATCTACTACACATGAGGAGGACAGACTAGAAATGGGGTGGGAATTGTGGTGAGAGAAAGGTTTCAGAAGAGAGTGAAGGATGTCATCAGAATTAGTCATGGCAATCAGACTCCAGTGTAAGGATAGGACACTATTCATAATCTCACCCTATGCCCTTTAGCACAGCAGGGTTTTGATAGTGAGGAAAAGTGTGCATTCATACAGTAGGACCTACTAGATAAAGAACTGGTGTTTATAATGAATAAGATAATAATGGGACAATAAAGGATATGAGGACTGCCACATTGGTGGGGCAACAGGAATAAAGAAGAAGAGGCCATTCTACACTTCTTTCTGACAAATGACTTGATGGTGGCCAACACATGGTCAGCATGACAGACAATCACAAGATCACATACCAGAGTGGACAACATGCAACTCAGGTAGACTTTCTCCTAGTAAAAAAAGGATAGACTCAGCGATTGCAAAGTCATCCCTAGTGAA